>NW_023458706.1:83025-89233 GCF_013731165.1 Rhagoletis pomonella
GCAACCGACTGAACTTGTCGTGACCATGACAATGGATCGTATGCGGCTGCCGCTCTGTCGCGTGACAATTAAAATTGTAATTGTTATGATTATTGCTACCGTTGTTACTGTTATTGTGGGTAGGCGCTTTGGGCGCATTTTTGCCATTGCTGCCGCTGTTGGAATGTGTGTTTGCCGGCGGCGTTTGCGTCACTTTTGTGCCATTCGCCACCTCTTTGGTGGGCGTGGACATGGACTCGCTGGTACAGGAATATGATCGACTGTTTTTATTCACTCCAGATGCCGTCTTATTATTGCTTGATTCAGCCGCCTTGTTTCCGTTCATAGGCAGGCGTTGCGCTTTCTTGAATTTACGCTTTCGTGGTGGCGACAACGGACTCGTGTCCTTCTCAACGACATAAACTCCCGCATTGCTGAGTCCTGATAAGCTGGAAGTAGATCGTGAACAGGAACCGATACCACCGCCGAAGCCGCCACCATCTGTATCACCAGTGCTACAACCGCGGCGTGATTGCTCAACAGCATCCAGTTGGGATAGCCGGCGTTGATGTGCCGTCTTCAGCAATCGGCCCTTGGCTGGCGGTGTATGACCAGCGCTTTTCTTTTGCATATCACAATCACTATATGAAGAGTCGGTGAGTGCGCGCTGGTTACACCGCATCTGTGTCTGGTATTCCGTGTCATCGGAGCGCAATTTTTCACGCATGATGTGCGCGATTTCTTCACTTGTTCGGGCATGCCCCAACCGGCCGTTTGGTCTAACGCTATCAACACTATTGCTACCACTGCTGTTCGAGATTGTTGGTAGAAAGACCTCATCCAATTCGGATTCGTCGGGACTGATGTAGTAGTTGCAGTTGTTGTAGGAGTAGGAAGGACTGTAGGCATTGCCGAAAGAAGAGCCGCGACGCTGCTGTTGGGATGCGGGCGTAGGCGGCGTATTCGCGCTTCTTCCAATGGGATATTCGTAGTTGATACCTTCCAGCTCGGCGCCACTTGAGGCCTCCACTATATTCCACATATCGCGGCCAATATCAGCGGGCACAGAAGCCACAGCGGTCACCGTCTGGTTAATGTTGTTTAGGCAAGGTGTTATAACGCCGCATTTTGGCGTCGATTGCGAGTTCTTGAGTGATTGCTGTTGCTGGCGTAACCAAATGGGAGAATCTGAAGAATATATTAAATGAAACGATTTATTTTTTATTTTTGTATACAATTTCCAAATAATATTCTCTACCATTCTAGTTACCTACCTATATAAATGCGTGGTTGCAGCGAGTTCCGCAAACTCGCCTCTATCGATTGTAGGCGGTGTTGACTTGCCAACGAGAAGCGATGCATTGGATCCACTACTGGTTCAACCTCAATGCCAATTATCTTCAAAAGCAAATTTTTCAAAGCCAGTCTGAAATCCTTTAAATGATATGCATACAGCACAGGGTTGCCGGCCGAATTGAGGTGAGAGAGTATAATGCAGAAAAGTGTCAGCTTCCCAGGCACCTGGCAGTCGGGGCAGAACGCTTTGATACAGTTGATCGTGTACAGCGGAAACCAACAGATCATGAAAAACAACACAATTATGGAGAGATTTTGGGTAGCTTTCACATCGCGCTTGCGTGAAGCGCCTAAGACGCGTAGCATAGTGCCGCCATGTGGGCGGCCAGGTGTTATTTGGACTTGTGTGTTGGAAGAACGGCGGCTACTATTACTCGTCGGATTCATTGTGACTATTTGGCGTACCTGTAGAGGTAAATCAATGTATTGTTGTTAAATTAGCTGCAGTGCAATAAATTTCGAAAATCTCGAAACTCGCTCTTTTAATAAAATTTAAAATTTTGTATGAAACATATTTATGTATGACTCGCGACTTTTGAAGATTTTCGAATTTAAGGTAATTAACTAAATTAACTTTTAATATTTAAAGTAACCACCCACCTGTTTGACGATGACGCGATAGATGTGCGTATAGAAAGCCAACATTAGCAACGCCGGCGTTATTATGGTTGCAAAGTACAGAAAGACCAAATAATTGTAATCCATTACTTTGACAAAATGACAGCTCATATCCGCTTGGTTTTCGGGCTTCACATGCCAACCAAACAACGGTAGAAAACCCACAATTGTGCCAGCGACCCAACACATCGAGATGATTACTGCAAAGAAAGTGAAATGTGGTGAAAAACAATTAGTCTATGAGTAATGAGTATAATGAGAAATGAAAAGAAAAAAGTAAAATGCCACAAAAAAAAAACACGAAAGGAATAATGAACCGAATTTTTATTCAAGGAAATTAGTAACGTCATAGCGGAAGCCGCATATTGGGGTATTTATGTGGAGCGTATATTTTCATATACGAGGGCCACCTGATAGTTCTGTTCTAATTCAAATGTTTTTATTGGATACTAGCTGAATGTGAAAGCATAGCAACAAGCTTTTTACATGAATTCCATTGAGCCCGTTCAGAGAATTATCTTACCCATACGAAAAATGTTGTAACTTAAAGTTGAGGGTCCTTCTACTTACTATCACTCGGTAGGAACCAAGTTTGGTCTCTGATCTAATCCAACACCAATAAAACTTGAACTGAAATATTTCGCACACACGCTGGAAAGTGGTTCGCTGGACCACATGGCCTTACTTAACGGCCACGCATCGATTACCAAACCAGTAGATAGTGATGAAGGGCAAGTTCGCTTACAGATTCGGTCTCCTAACGAAGGCAAAGCAGCCGAAAATTGTTGCGCCAGAGACACTTGTGGCAAATGTGGAAGATCGAGAGCCGTCTGAAACCTCAACAGAAGTCGACTTGGAATCACGCTCTTCTACAAGATTAGCCGCTGGGCAGGGTGGGTGCTGGCACTACCGAACCAAACTCTCTACCAAAAAGGGTAAACGAAGCTCTCAGGCTATTCGCCGACCAGCTCAGTTAAGAAGGGCCAGAAAAAAGGTTTCACGATAGAACAAAACGAGGGTTATCGTCCGTCCAAGAGTGACTTCAAAGGAAGCAATAAGCGTCATAAGAGGTTGCAGGCTAATTTGCATCATGATAAAGGGTCATTGGCCATGTTATGCAGGTTAGGCAGCATACAGAGAATCACTATTGACCTATTCGCAGAACTCTGGTGCCATGCAAGTCAAGTAAAAGATCTGAGCCAGTCACGTCGGTTAATATATGACTTCTTGAGTTGATTTCCTGTTCGTAGAGAATTTTTTTAGGCACCCCCTTTCTTTCCAGGAATGTTGCAGCTCAGGCCATCGGTGTGCATCCGTCCTTACTACACCACCAATGGAAATCCAGAAACTTGTCGAATATTGTCGACTCACAAACCGTCGATCCAACAACTGCTGTGGGACAGCACCAAAAACAATGCATCGGTTGATACCCCTGAATTTATATGGGATTCGCCTGTTCGGAACGAAGCATCGCTCTCGAATTACCAGGTTCGAGATCCCACGGCGATCAAAACTTCGCGAATTCGCTCCTAAAAGAATAAACTGGGACTGCGGGAAGGTCACTTCAATTCAACGAATACATGTCATTGAAACTCTGCCCGACACCTTCTCTTTGCTAAAAATTCCATCGAGCCAGCGGTTGCTTTGTGACACGAGAAGCTCTCACATAGTAACTAGCCTTACCTTTATCTTTCCTTCTCTTAAGTCGTTGACTTACTATGTCCGAGAGTCATCTTGAAGAAAGATTCCTACTCTTAGGTAAAAAAAATAGCTTAGTTCTTCTTTCAATATTTAAATAGTAGTGCGTTCACTTTTATCTACAGTACTTGTCCAACGACCCTTGTAGCACATTAGGAATAAAAGATGGTGGGCGAACTCTGTAGCTATAAGCTAATATCCAGTACATCACGTGATGAATGACAAGCACGCAATGCATACTACATACATAGCGACCCTTAAGAGACTCAAGGGCTACTAGGCAGCTATTACGTAAAGAGCAAATTAAATTACTATGACGCTATCTGTAAACCCAACAAGTGTCACTTTCTTATGCATACCTAATAAATACAAGCGTAAAAGCGTACTTGCTTCAATAAACGTAGAGTGTAGCACAAGACCGAGCCCCTTAAATTATATAGTAGCTGCAATATGCCTTCACACATCCATACGTATGTACGTACATCTAAAAAGCATTACTTGTCGGGACGAGCCCACTATTGCCTGTCTATTTAATTCACATAAATTTCTGTCTGTTTTACATATGAATGATTCTATCACTATGTACATATGTATGTATATGTACTCGTATTGTGCCTTCACACTGCCGTTTAATGGCTGCCACAGTAGTATAAATTAAGTAAACATGCGCGTCCGCCACATCAATTGTATGTCCCGAACATCGCCTGTGTGAATCAACAATGCGCCAATTACACACCGACATTTAACTCTACAGGCGGTGTAAAGACGGTTCATTCGTATGCTGTAAAAAGATTACTTACGGTTGGGTTAATTGAAAGAACTATTTTTAGTTGACTTGATTCATTCAATGGGCCATAGCAGTCGAACTGGTGCCAGTCACTTCACATCACACAGTAGATATTTTAATAGACGCGTTTAAAAATTAACACGATTGCATTAAATTCGTTTTGTTGCAAGTTCTGCAGGGAGATTAAAAGACTAAAATTGGCAGTTGGAAAAATATCGGCTCCTTTTGTTTCCAGAGGGGAAGATTCTGTAACCAGTTAGCGACAATTTTCGGATCGCTCTTTTTGACGCATGATATGGATGCAGCTCGGATCATCGGTGTGTCAATATAAGGCGGAGAGTAGGAAGTCGTAATTGCATCCGTCAACTTTTCTATCCTCACCATATCACCAACTTGTCCACCACCTGCTGTGGGCAGCACCAACAGCAAAGAATGGGTTGAAAAGTAATAGATCTCATTATCTGCTACAGGTCTTATCCTGAACTTATATGGGATTAGCAAGTTTGAAATGAATCATCGATAATATCTGGCTCTTACGATATCGATAGCTTGTCCTCACTCTTAAATTTGACTATCTCTAATATTATATAGAATGAGCTGAATATAAGGAGCACCACTTTTTTGAAGAAAAATTACATTTCTCTGAAGAAGTGAAATAACTGGGACAAGCCTTCATAGAATCCGCAATTTTATAAATCTATTCATAAGATCAGATCCTCGTTTGGTACCACCAGAAGCCTGTAGAGGGAAATAAACATCAGAGCGATACCATTTCCAAACCCCTACTGCTATTTTCTATGCCCACCTGGTGGAAGAAGACCGTAAGGAAGCCCACGCAGGCAGAAATTGGATAATGTGAAAGATACAAACTTCAGACACGCATGCATTCTCAGGCTTATAGAACAAGAGAAAGAACGAGGTATTAGCCTTGTGAACCTGAGACTTTCGCGGTTTAAGTACATACATAAGTTCAAGGCCTTTTCCCCTAGTAGAACCCACTGGGACAATGTCGCACCTAGTCTTTGGAATGATTTAGGAAACTGGCCTCGGAACCCAGAAGGAAGCTAATTATGTTTCTGAGGCTGAGGTGCATGCTAATGAACTACGTCCGAGATAGTATATGAAGAATGGGGCGAGAAAACAAAACTACTTAAATAGACTCTGACAGCTCCGAAAGCACATGGGGTAACCCCAAAGCTGATGTGGGACTGCCGTCAGCGGGTTGATCTCATTTGAACACTCTGGCGCCATGAACAATGAAGTGGTTAATAGGAAAAGGGCTGAATCCCTACATGAGCACCTTATTCGATTTGAATTTCACAGCCGACTCGGATAGTACATTTGTTACGGTAAATAATTAGTTTTAAGTTGCTATCTCCCTTACTGATCTGCATTTCCAAATCATGTTTACCTATCTCTTAGGCTGTTGTTCTCTTAGACATACCAATGTGTGTCCTGGAATCCAACAAGTTCAAGCATTGACGTGACTCACTGACGATAGCAATGCGCGACATTTCCAAAAAAATTTTCACTACTTGACAATCTAACGCTTTCATTTTCGCTTAGCTGTCAACGAATATATGTACATATGTACATAGTGACTTTTCTATTTAGCGACTTACTACTCTGTGTAAGATAAATAGCCAGCCAGGCGATCTCCAGGTCCTCTGAACATAGACTCTCGCTAATTCCTTTTTCCACCATTGATCCATCGGTATAAATGGTAGTGCCATTATTTTACAGCGGTGGACTAGCATCCCATCCTAAAAA
>NW_023458706.1:89333-95900 GCF_013731165.1 Rhagoletis pomonella
GATTTGGTATTTTTGTCGTTGCTTGCGCGTTCTCTACAACGTGATCGGCGACCACTCAACCGTTCCGTGGCCGTGTTTTTGCAGGGCGCATCACATGATCCCCATTCTGGATGTGTGCCCTGTATTGCGCATCTGTCGCAACTTGCCAAAGGTATCTTATTGGTGCAGGTGATCGAATACGCTAATCTACAAGTTGCAAGCAGTATGTACGATACGTTCTTCGTACTCCAGAAGATAATAACGTTGCAAGTACAAGGTGACTCGGATGCAATGAGGCCCACTTATGAAAGCTTAGAATCATTTGTTAAGCAGACATTGGATGCACTAAAACGTTCCAAGTTAAAAGGTGATGAATTGGATACTTCACTGAAAAAGTTTGTTACTAAATGGGAAAACTTAAAGAAAATGTACGGAGATTTTTTCCGTTCGGTGGAGCGAGAGCTGTTAGTGAGGATTGAGTCCAATGTGCCAGCATTCATGGATGAATTAAAACAGTTGTTTACTTTAACTTGCTGCGACAGTTCGTCGATTGCTTTGGATCAGTTGCCTGAGGTGGCATCCTTAGTTGAAGGAAAGATGCTGGAGATTACAGAATTTTTAGCTGTTAAGGCAGAACGCAATATATCAATTGAAGCCTATTTGGAAGACTTTCCTGGTAACTTTTAAATCAGTTTTTAATAATTAGCACTAAATATTTTCATATACTTCAAGGACTCATCCATTTTGCATATGTTAATCGCACAACTGGTCTCATGATTGCGCCCGATTTGCGCGCTAATCAGTTGTCTTCTAAAGAGCGTTTATGGTCGATGGTTGAACTCTCCCGTAACTACTTAAAGAAGGGCCACTCTACTGTTATGTGGAAAGATAAAGTATTTAATTACTCATATTTTCTTTGGTTTGAAGATCAATCGGGTGGTCATATGAAACTAGTCGACCTGCAGCAATATATCGTCGCTTCGGCATCGTCAAGTAATGCATTTAAACCTCACTTCGAACCAGGTTTGCTTGCAGCAGACTACTACCAACAACTTACTGAAGTGTGCTTTCCAAAGTCTGCTCCAGGTAAAATTAAATGCTACGAACTCTTCTGTATACACTTGGGTTTAGTTACGGCAACTTGTGCTGTGGAGCATTCCCGACGTCTTGTGGCCACCATAGCCGACGTAGTAGGCGATAATAATTAATGAGCGATAGTGGACGTATCAACTTCCTTTCATTTTAGTTTATCGAGATTCAGCAATGCATTCCAACGATATTCATTTGGCATATTTTTACAAAACTGTTTATTTGTAAAACTCTTCATATTTTTAACTTAGCTTTAACATTTAATATTTAACACGCGCATTGCGGAACCCAGGCGCTTTCTTTAAAAATAAATCAGGCATTTAATTAAAAGCGTTAATTTACGAGTGTGTTTAGTTACTTCTTCAAATTAAGCTAGCCTTTGTAGAAGTTGTAATAAAATCAATGATGATAATCTTGTTTTTCGCCTCCTTGATTCGCCACCAACGGCCTAATTTGTGTTCTTGACCAACGGCTGCGAATAATTTCGTGCCATTACTATTAAACGCTAAGGCGTTTATGAAACCCGGCACAGGAATTTTAAAAATTTGTTTAAGTTTTCGTGAATTGTCAAGGGACTGCCACAGACGAATGTAACCATCAAAGGAACCTAAAAATATACCAACACCTCTTAAGTAATAAATTTCTTTTTGTTGCCAGCTCGTTATTACCTGATGCTAATAAGTCTGTATTCACCACACAAGCTACTGCCGTTATCCAGTTGGGCACTCCATTGCTCTGGGTACCGTGCGCCAGCGCTTCTGTGCAGAGCGGTTTCTTTTTTAATGCGCTCCATAGACAGAGTGAACTGAATAAAATATAAAGATAATTAATAAAATGATAAATAAAGAAGTCTGTATGTCTACTTCTTACCCATCTTCGCCTCCGGAAACGAAATTTTCATCGTTTATAAATTTAACACACTCTATGCCATTTTGGTGCGCGTTGTAGATCAGTTGTGATTCCTCAGTAATTTTCCATATACGTAATGAGCAATCGATGCCTCCTGAGGTAATTGCACGTTCACGACTCAGCGCATCTATGCTTGTAATGGGCGCCTGATGACCAAATCTGTAATAAAAACTCGTTTCAAGTATACAACATTTAAATTGCAATGTATTTTCTCACAGGCTTTCCACATAGGCCATTTCGTCGAGCGACCAAATTTTCACTGATCTATCCTTTGAGCCCGAATACAAGTCATGTGTATCCTTTCGGAAGACGAGCGAGGTAACTACATCTCTGTGTCCCTTGAACGATTTTAAGTGTGTTAGATCCTTGGGGCACCAAATCTGTATGTTTCGACCACCTTCGGCCAGAGCTAAGTATTTCATGTCAGTCGATAAACATATTGCCGTAACGTGTGACCGACGCTGCGTATCGCTTTTCTCATCTTCGTTGTGTGGTTGTACGTTAAATAACCCTTCCAGCTTTACTTGACCTTGTACGCTCCATTTCAGCACGAATTGTGTTTTAGCGCCACTAAATAGATATTTACCATCAGGTGAGACGGCAAACGCGCACATTGGTAGATGTTGCTTTTTATGTTTAAGCACAACCACATTCTCTGCATCATAATCTTCAATAGTGCCGGCTATATTCCGCCGCAATTTCCCCACGCTGTCAAGGTACTCTGACTGTAGGCGCTGTGCTACGTGGTCATGTAATTCACGATCTTCCACACGCTCCGCTTCTTGTTTTTCAATTTCTTCTAAGTATTGTTTCGCTAAACGCAATCGTTTGTCTTGTGGTGTCTCCTCTTCCACCTCATCTGATGAGAAAACCAAATTTGTGGCATCTCCTTCGCCGCTTCCGAACTCATCATCGCTGGCGATTTCTTCATCGTCCTTCTGCGGTCGCTTACGTGCTGGTGGTGGGTTGCTTGTTGACTGTTTCTTGTCACTTCTTTTTTTGGCACCTGTTGCTCGTGGATCTTTTGAAAGCTATAATCGCGGACCAAAGGATAACAATATTGATACGTTTGGGGGTATTCATCGTATATGTATTTGCTTACCTTTCGTTTTTTATTCGCCTTAGGTTCCTTTTTAAGAAAGAATGAGGAAGACATTTTTTATTTATTTCTGCTAATGCTTTACTTCTTTTGCTCTATTTAATTCATAAAACACAAAATATTTTAAATCGGCGTGCACCTCGTTCTGCCACACGTGAAATTGGATTTGTTTTGACAGCGCAAAGTAGTCGTCGCCGGCGCAACTGTCAAATTCTCGAACCATTCACAATAGTGTTTAGTTGTATAATAAAATGAAACTGATATACGTACTTTACGAAAATTTCTGTTTTTCATAAAGTCAGCAAAGATGATAAATGAAAGTCTTGGCGAGATATTTTTCGTACCAAAACTTTAATATATAAATGGAATGCAGTCATTTCCGAGTCGCAAATCATGATATGTTTTACATGTTCTCTTATGGCATGTTCACACAAGTTACAAGCGATTTTATGAGCAATTTCTGAATTCCTCGTTCATAGATTTTTTCTGAAATCCGTGGAAATACTATTACTGAATCCGCAAAATTAAAAATGCAGCATTATTCATAAATACAGCCCAATGTAGCAAATCGCACTTGCGAGAATAGGGCGTAGTGTGTTGTTATTGTTGTTGTGGCAGCAGTACTCAAGAAGGGACAAAGGCATTAGGGTTGTCAGGTTTTCCGGGCATACGAAAAGATGTTTCGAGTCATGAGGTGTCTCTCCGCATGCCGGACACTCATTTGGCAAATCTGCGTGTAGTCTGCTCAGGTATGAGTTTAACCTGCTGCAGTAGCCAGAGCGAAGTTGGCCTATTGTGGTTCTTGTCTCCTAGAACGGCATTCACAGGTCTGGAGTCTACGTAACTCGAGACTGACTCCCTGTGAATGCCGCTCAAGGCCTGTCGATAAGCTGATGGGTGCAGAGATTGTTTGATGAACCTCTGGACTTCGTCCGTCAGTTCGTAGAGATGCCTCCTGACGTGTCTGGGCGAGGGCTCTTCTCCAAGCAGTTGCCCATTTGGGTGTCCACGTCTTTGGCTCCCAACAAGAAACTGCTTGCCATGGGTCGTCTTCATCCCCTGACTCTACAAGCCTGAGGCCAAGAAAGCGGGCAGCGTCGATAGGCGTCGTCCATAGTGCTTCTGGTGTCAGAGTCGTCGGGTTAGAGCTGCATACGAAGAGGTGTTGGGTGTTCTGTTTACCTTTCCCGCAGTCTGGGCAGGTTTCGGCCACTTCTGGGTTCAGCCGAGAGAGATAGCCATTTAGTCCGTGATACCACCCATAACGGAGTTGAGCTAGGGTGAACCTGATCTCTCTCGACAGTTCCGCTTCATCGATGTTAATGGGCGACTAGGGACCGCCTGGGACGATATTGTCGTTTCGGATCGTTTCGAAGCAGGGCGTTGTTGGGGTAATTTTCACGATGGCACGAAGAGGTGTTATGCTCTTTCACCTTCAGCATCTGGCTTTCTTGGTAGAGGTGATACTCGGATGACATGCGATGGCAACCTGTAACCGTGCGTTGAGCTGCATTCTGGCAGGTTTGTAAATTGCTCCACTGTGTATAGCTGATGATTGCCGTAGTTTGCCAACGACCGGCCGATTGCTTTGTACATGGTGAGCATGGTTTTATTGTAGGTTCCCCAAGAGCTGCCGGCTAGTGACTTGGGGACTTTGTTTCTAGCTCGCATTTTTTTCGCAGGTGGCTGCGGTGTGCGCCGAAGAGGAGAAAAGGCTATCGAACGTGAGTTCCAAGAATTTGGGAAGGTTGACCGTCGGTATTCTGTTGCCATCAACGTGGACGTCTAGTTACAGCCTGACCTCCTTAGTCCAGGTGATAAACGTGTGGCGCTGGATTTCGCGGCGGAGATGGTGAAGCTCGAGGCAGTGAATAAATTTGCAAGATCCGTGAGATAGTCAGTGATTTTCCCACAAAGGCTGTCGATGTTAGGGCCCGTTGCCATACTCGTGTAATCATCAGCAAGTCACCTCCAGCTGGCGGGGGAGGGAGTTTTTCCTTGTGACTTCGACTTGACGTTTCGGAATTCGACCGATGATTGGCGTCCATACAGACAGCTGGTTATCCATCGCTTCGTCAGATCAGGAAGTCTCGAGTGAGGTGCATTTTACTTGGTTTTTTGTCATCGTATACAATTGAAAATAAAACCAGTTTTTTTCCTGTTTGTTCATTGAAATTAAATTTTTGTGAAAACAGATCAAAAAATAAAACTTAACTCCAGAGATATCGGCTTTCAAAGTTGATGATGGAAAAATCGACTGGCGGCCGAATATGGGTTGGATAAATTAAAATCTGCATTGATTTTTTTTTTATATGATAAACCTCGATATAAAATTACATATGCATAAAAAAATCATAAATTTTATATTTCGAAAAAAGTTCTTTTTATTTTTACAATTGACAGCTATGGGATTTAAAACATTAACATTATCAAATACCAAGCTTTGCCGGTTTTTCTTGCCTAAAGTTTTTCCTGCTTGATTTTTCCTGTGTTACATTCAATTCATACACTGGGTGGTGATGTAAGTATTTTTCTTAATTTTAAGATTAAAAAATTATTAGCACACGCAGACCTCATTTACATTTCAATGCCATTTGAAAGCCTTTTTTTTATTCAATTAATTGCCGTATGCAAATTCTTAGTAAACTCGCACCAAATGCATGAATACCAATCCTTACATTGATATAAATATGTATGTATGTATGTATGTACATACATTAGTAATAAATATGCATGTAGTATATATGTATGCACACACACACACACACATGAAGGTAAATAATTAAAAACTACATTAACTACATACCAGTACACTTAGAATGAGTATTCGTTTACAACTATAAAATAACAGTAAAACTAAACGTACAAACATATGCCCGTTTGTACATACACTCCTATGGCATGTATTCATCTAATAGTTATTTATGTATATAGTAATTTAAATTAATAATCCCTTATCGATAAAATCGTATAACTAAATTAAAAAAAAATATGGAAACAAATGCCTGTCAGTACCTACATTCAGTCCTCCTCCTCTCAGCGCCTAACTCAAACGTGCATCTATTGTTGGAGGCGGTGGCTGCGCTCTGGACTGCGGCGTTGGTGCTGGATTTGTTAAATCGGTAACTGTCGTTTTAATTGACTCATCCACGGAAGCGATGCGCGACGCGACAGTCGCTTGAGGCGTTTGCTCGCTGCACTCGCTCGTAGTAGTAGCAGTAGTAGGCGCTTTACTCGTTCCGCTGGAAGCAACTGAATCTGGACTCGCTATTGTTGCCGTTGTTGTAGCACAAGCGCTTGATTCGGCGGTAGTTGTTGCAACTTTGTCGACTGTACTCGCATTGCGTGCCGTTACATTTTCCGCACTGGTCGCGCTCGGTTGGAATAAATGAAAGAGGCTGGAATGCTTCACGATGGGCGGAAAAATGAGGTGACTGACAGCGCGCAACCGACTGAACTTGTCGTGACCATGACAATGGATCGTATGCGGC
>NW_023458706.1:96000-114478 GCF_013731165.1 Rhagoletis pomonella
TGTATTCACTTGGGTTTAGTTACGGCAACTTGTGCTGTGGAGCATTCCCGACGTCTTGTGGCCACCATAGCCGACGTAGTAGGCGATAATAATTAATCAATTTCCTTTCATTCTAGTTTATCGAGATTCAGCAATGCATTCCAAAGATATTCATTTGGCATATTTTTACAAAACTGTTTATTTGTAAAACTCTTCATATCTTTAACTTAGATTTAACATTTAATATTTAACACGAGCATTGCGGAACAACGCATGCGCTTAGTTTAAAAATAAATCAGCCATTCAATTAAAAGCGTGAATTTACGAGTGTGTTTAGTTACTTCTTCAAATTAAGCTAGCCTTTATAGAAGTTGTAATAAAATCAAGGATGATAATCTTGTTTTTCGCCTCCTTGATTCGCCACCAACGGCCTAATTTGTGTTCTTGACCAACGGCTGCGAATAATTTCGTGCCATTACTATTAAACGCTAAGGCGTTTATGAAACCTGGCACAGGAATTTTTAAAATTTGTTTAAGTTTACGTGAATTGTCAAGGGACTGCCACAGACGAATGTAACCATCAAAGGAACCTAAAAATATACCAACACCTCTTAAGTAATAAATTTCTTTTTGTTGCCAGCTCGTTATTACCTGATGCTAATAAGTCTGTATTCACCACACAAGCTACTGCTGTTATCCAGTTGGGCACTCCATTGCTCTGGGTACCGTGCGCCAACGCTTCTGTGCAGAGCGGTTTCTTTTTTAATGCGCTCCATAGACAGAGTGAACTGAATAAAATGTAAAGATAATTAATAAAATGATAAATAAAAAACTCTATATGTCTACTTCTTACCCATCTTCGCCTCCGGAAACGAAATTTTCATCGTTTATAAATTTAACACACTCAATGCCATTTTGGTGCGCGTTGTAGATCAGTTGTGATTCCTCAGTAATTTTCCATATACGTAATGAGCAATCGATGCCTCCTGAGGTAATTGCACGTTCACGACTCAGCGCATCTATGCTTGTAATGGGCGCCTGATGACCAAATCTGTAATAGAAACTCGTTTCAAGTATACAACATTTAAATTGCAATGTATTTTCTCACAGGCTCTCCACATAGGCCATTTCGTCGAGCGACCAAATTTTCACTGATCTATCCTTTGAGCCCGAATACAAGTCATGTGTATCCTTTCGGAAGACGAGCGAGGTAACCACATCTCTGTGTCCCTTGAACGTTTTTAAGTGTGTTAGATCCTTGGGGCACCAAATCTGTATGCTTCGACCACCTTCGGCCAGTGCTAAGTATTTCATGTCAGTCGATAAACATATTGCCGTAACGTGTGACCGACGCCGCGTATCGCTTTTCTCATCTTCGTTGTGTGGTTGTACGTTAAATAACCCTTCCAGTTTCACTTGACCTTGTACGCTCCATTTCAGCACGAATTGTGTTTTAGCGCCACTAAATAGATATTTACCATCAGGTGAGACGGCAAACGCGCACATTGGTAGATGTTGCTTTTTATGTTTAAGCACAACCACATTCTCTGCATCATAATCTTCAATAGTGCCGGCTATATTCCGCCGCAATTTCCCCACGCTATCAAGGTACTCTGACTGTAGGCGCTGTGCTACGTGGTCATGTAATTCACGATCTTCCACACGCTCCGCTTCTTGTTTTTCAATTTCTTCTAAGTATTGTTTCGCTAAACGCAGTCGTTTGTCTTGTGGTGTCTCCTCTTCCACCTCATCTGATGAGAAAACCAAATTTGTGGCATCTCCTTCGCCGCTTCCGAACTCATCATCGCTGGCGATTTCTTCATCGTCCTTCTGCGGTCGTTTACGTGCTGGTGGTGCGTTGCTTGTTGGCTGTTTCTTATCACTTCTTTTTTTGGCACCAGTTGCTCGTGGATCTTTTAAAAGCTATAATCGCGGACCATAGGATGAAAATATCGGATACTTTTGGAGTATTCATCGTATGTGTATTTGCTTACCTTTCGTTTTTTATTCGCCTTAGGTTCCTTTTTAAGAAAGAATGAGGAAGACATTTTTTAATTATTTCTGCTAATGCTTTACTTGTTTTGCTCTATTTAATTCATAAAACACAAAATATTTTAAATCGGCGTGCACCTCGTTCTGCCACACGTGAAATTGGATTTGTTTTGACCGCGCAAAGTAGTCGTCGCCGGCGCAACTGTCAAATTCTCCAACCATTCACAATAGTGTTTAGTTGTGTAATAAAATGAAACTGTTATACGTACTTTACGAAAATTTCTGTTTTTGATAATCAGCAAAGATGACAAATGGAAGTCTTGCCGAGATGTTTTTCGTACCAAAACTTTAAAATATAAATGGGATGCAGTCATTTCCGAGTCGCAAATCATGATATGTTTTACATGTTCTCTTATGGCATGTTCACACAAGTTACAAGTGATTTTATGAGCAATTTCTGAGTTCCTCGTTCATAGATTTTTTCTGAAATCCGTGGAAATGCTATTACTGAATCCACAAAATTAAAAATGTAGCATAATTCATAAATACAGCCCAATGTAGCAAATCGCACTTGCGAGAATAGGGCGTAGTGTGTTGTTATTGTTGTTGTGGCAGCAGTACTCAAGAAGGGACAAAGGAATTAGGGTTGTCAGGTTTTCCGGGCATACGAAGAGATTTTTCGAGTCATGAGGTTTCTCTCCGCATGCCGAACACTCATTTGGCACATCTGCGTTTGGTCTGCTCAGGTATGAGTTTAACCTGCTGCAGTAGCCAGAGCGAAGTTGGGCTATTGTGGTTCTTGTCTCCTATAACGGCATTCACAGGTCTGGAGTCTACATAACTCGAGACTGACTCCCTGTGAATGCCGCTCAAGGCCTGTCGATAAGCTGATGGGTCCAGAGGTTGTTTGATGAACCTCTGGACCTCGTCCGTCAGTTCGTAGAGATGCCTCCTGACGTGCTTGGGCGAGGGCTGTTCTCCAAGCAGTTGTCCCCTTGGGTGTCTACGGCTGTGGCTCCCAACAAGAAACTGCTTGCCATGGGTCGTCTTCATCCCCTGACTCTACAATCTTGAGGCCAAGAAAGCAGGCAGCGTCGATAGGCTTCGTCCATAGTGCTTCTGGTGTCAGAGTCGTCGGGTTAGAGCTGCATACGAAGAGGTGTTGGGTGTTCTGTGAACCTTACCCGCAGTCTGGGAAGGTTTCTGCCACTTCTGGGTTCAGCCGAGAGAGATAGCAATTTAGTCTGTGATACCACCCATAACGGAGTTGAGCTGGGATGAACCTGATCCCTCTCGACAGTTGCGCTCCGTCGATATTACTGGGCGGCGATGTGCCTGGGACGATATTGTCGTTTCGGATCGTTTCGAAGCAGGTCGTTGTTGGGGTTATTTCCACGATGGTACGAAGAGGTGTTATGCTCCTTCACCTTCAGCATCTGGCTTTCTTGGTGGAGGTGATGTTCGGATGACATGAGATGGCAATCTGTAACCGTGCGTTGAGCTGTATTCTGGCAGGTTTGTAAATTGCTCCACTGTGTATAGCTGATGATTGCCGTAGTTTGCCAACGAACGTGAGTTCCAAGAATTTGGGAAGGTTGACCGTCGGTATTCTGTTGCCATCAACGTGGACGTCTAGTTACAGCCTGACCTCCTTAGTCCAGGTGATAAACGTGTGGCGCTGGATTTCGCGGCGGAAATGGTGAAGCTCAAGGCAGTGAATAAATTTGCAAGATCCGTGATAGTCAGTGATTTTCCCACAAAGGCTGTCGATGTTAGGGCCCGTTGCCATACTCGTGTAATCATCAGCAAGTCACCTCCAGCTGGCGGGGGAGGGAGTTTTTCCTTGTGACTTCGACTTGACGTTTCGGAATTCGACCGATGATTGGCGTCCATACAGACAGCTGGTTATCCATCGCTTCGTCAGATCAGGAAGTCTCGAGTGAGGTGCATTTTACTTGGTTTTTTGTAATCGTATACAATTGAAATAAAACCAGTTTTTTTCCTGTTTGTTCATTGAATTAAAATTTTTGTGAAAACAGCTCAAAAAATAAAACTTAACTCCAGAGATATCGACTTTCAAAATTGATGGTCGAAAAATTGACCGGCGGCTGAATATGGGTTGGATAAATTAAAATCTGCATTGAATATATTTTTTTATATGATAAACCTCGATATAAAATTACATATGCATAAAAAATCATAAATTTTATATTTCGAAAAAAGTTCTTTTTATTTTTACAATTGACAGCTATGGGATTTAAAACATTAACATTATCAAATACCAAGCTTTGCCGGTTTTTCTTGCCTAAAATTTTTCCTGCTTGATTTTTCCTGTGTTACATTCAATTCATACACTGGGTGGTAATATAAGTATTTTTCTTAATTTTAACATTAAAAAATTATTAGCACACGCAGACATCATTTACATTTCAACGCCATTTGAAAGCCATATTTTTTTTTTTATTCAATCAATTGCTGTATGCAAATTCTTAGTAAACTCGCACCAAATGCATGAATCCTTACATTGATATTACATATGTATGTATGTATGTATGTGCATACATTACTAATAAATATGCATGTAGTGTATATGTATGCACAAACACACACGCACTTGAAGGTAAATAATTAAAAACTACATTAACTACATACCGGTACACTTAGAATGAGTATTCGTTTACAACTATAAAATAACAGTAAAACTAAACGTACAAACATATGCCCGTTTGTACGTACACTCTTACGGCACGTATTCATCTAATAGTTATGTATGTATATAGTAATTTAAATTAATAATCCCTTATCGATAAAATCGTATAACTAAATTAGAAAAAAATATGGAAACAAATGCCTGTCAGTACCTACATTCAGTCCTCCTCCTCTCAGCGCTTAACTCAAAAACGTGCATCTATTGTTGGGGGCGGTGGCTGCGCTCTGGACTGCGGCGTCGGTGCTGGATCTATTAAATCGGTAGCTGTCGTCTTAATTGACTCATCCACGGAAGCGATGCGTGACGCGACAGTCGCTTGAGGCCTTTGCTCGCTGGACACGCTCGTAGTAGTAGTAGTAGTAGGCGCTTTACTCGTTCCGCTGGAAGCAACTGAATCCGGGCTCGCTATTGTTGCCGTTGTTGTAGCACAAGCACTCGATTCGGCGGTAGTTGTTGCAACTGTGTCGACTGTACTCGCATTGTGCGCTGTTACATTTTCCGCACTGGTCGCGCTCGGTTGGAATAAATGAAAGAGGCTGGAATGCTTCACGATGGGCGGAAAAATGAGGTGACTGACAGCGCGCAACCGACTGAACTTGTCGTGACCATGACAATGGATCGTATGCGGCAGCCGCTCTGTCGTGTGACAATTAAAATTGTAATTGTTATGATTATTGCTACCGTTGTTACTGTTATTGTGGGTAGGCGCTTTGGGCGCATTTTTGCCATTGCTGGCGCTGTTGGAATGTGTGTTTGCCGGCGGCGTTTGCGTCACTTTTGTGCCATTCGCCACCTCTTTGGTGGGCGTGGACATGGACTCGCTGGTGCAGGAATATGATCGACTGTTTTTATTCACTCCAGATGCCGTCTTATTATTGCTTGATTCAGCCGCCTTGCTGCTGTTCATAGGCAGGCGTTGCGCTTTCTTGAATTTACGTTTTCGTGGTGGCGACAACGGACTCGTGTCCTTCTCAACGACATAAACTCCCGCATTACTGAGTCCTGATAAGCTGGAAGTAGATCGTGAACAGGAACCGATACCAGCGCCGAAGCCGCCACCATCTGTATCACCAGTGCTACAACCGCCGCGTGCTTGCTCAACAGCATCCAGTTGGGATAGCCGGCGTTGATGTGCCGTCTTCAACAATCGGCCCTTGGCTGGCGGTGTATGACCAGCGCTTTTCTTTTGCATATCACAATCACTGTATGAAGAGTCGGTGAGTGCGCGCTGGTTACACCGCATCTGCGTCTGGTATTCCGTGTCATCGGAGCGCAATTTTTCACGCATGATGTGCGCGATTTCTTCACTTGTTCGGGCATGCCCCAACCGGCCGTTTGGTCTAACGCTATCAACACTATTGCTACCACTGCTGTTCGAGATTGTTGGTAGGAAGACTTCATCCAATTCGGATTCGTCGGGACTGATGTAGTAGTTGCAGTTGTTGTAGGAGTAGGAAGGACTGTAGGCATTGCCGAAAGAAGAGCCGCGACGCTGCTGTTGGGACGCGGGCGTAGGCGGCGTATTCGCGCTTCTTCCAATCGGATATTCGTAGTTGATACCTTCCAGCTCGGCGCCACTTGAGGCCTCCACTATATTCCACATATCGCGGCCAATATCAGCGGGCACAGAAGCCACAGCGGTCACCGTCTGGTTAATGTTGTTTAGGCAAGGTGTAATAACGCCGCATTTTGGCGTCGATTGCGAGTTTTTGAGTGATTGCTGTTGCTGGCGTAACCAAATGGGAGAATCTGAAGAATATATTAAATGAAATGATTTATTTTTTATTTTTGTCTACAATTTCCAAATAATATTCTCTACCATTCTAGTTACCTACCTATATAAATGCGTGGTTGCAGCGAGTTGCGCAAACTCGCCTCTATCGATTGTAGGCGGTGTTGACTTGCCAGCGAGAAGCGATGCATTGGATCCACTACCGGTTCAACCTCAATGCCAATTATCTTCAAAAGCAAATTTTTCAAAGCCAGTCTGAAATCCTTTAAATGATATGCATACAGCACAGGGTTGCCGGCCGAATTGAGGTGAGAGAGTATAATGCAGAAAAGTGTCAGCTTCCCAGGCACCTGGCAGTCAGGGCAGAACGCCTTGATACAGTTGATGGTGTACAGCGGAAACCAACAGATCATGAAGAACAACACAATAATGGAGAGATTCTGGGTAGCTTTCACATCGCGCTTGCGTGAAGCGCCTAAGACGCGTAGCATAGTGCCGCCATGTGGGCGACCAGGTGTTATTTGGACTTGTGTGTTGGAAGAACGGCGGCTACTATTACTCGTCGGATTCATTGTGACTATTTGGCGTACCTGTAGAGGTAAATCAATGTATTGTTGTTAAATTAGCTGCAGTGCTATAAATTTCGAAAATCTCGAAACTCGCTCTTTTACTAAATTTTAAAATTTTGTATGAAACATACTTATGAGTTGCGACTTTTGAAGATTTTTAAATTTAAAGTAATTAACTAAATTAACTTTTAATATTTAAAGTAACCACCCACCTGTTTGACGATGACGCGATAGATGTGCGTATAGAAAGCCAACATTAGCAACGCCGGCGTTATTATGGTTGCAAAGTACAGAAACACCAAATAATTGTAATCCATTACTTTGACAAAATGACAGCTCATATCCGCTTGGTTTTCGGGCTTCACATGCCAACCAAACAACGGTAGAAAACCCACAATTGTGCCAGCGACCCAACACATCGAGATGATTACTGCAAAGAAAGTGAAATGTGGTGAAAAATAATTAGTCTATGAGTAATGAGTATAATGAGAAATAAAAAGAAAAAAGTAAAATGCCACAAAAAATAAAAAACACCGAAAGGAATAATGAACCGAACTTTTATTCAAGGAAATTAGTAACGTCATAGCGGAAGCCGCATATTGGGGTATTTATGTACAGCGTATATTTTCATATACGAGGGCAACTTGATAGTTCTGTTCTAATTCAACGAGTTTTTTATTGGATACTAGCTGAATGTGAAAGCATAGCAACAAGCTTTTTACATGAATTCCATTGAGCCCGTTCAGAGAATTATCTTACCTATACGAAAAAATGTTGTAACTTAAAGTTGTGAGTCCTTCTACGTACTATCACTCGGTAGGAACCAAGTTTGGTGTCTGATCTAATCCAACACCAATAAAACTTTAACTGAAATATTTCCCAAACACGCTGGAAAGTGGTTAGCTGGACCACATGACTTTACTTAAAGATCACGCATCGATTAAAAAACCAGTAAGCAGCCGAGAATTGTTGCGCCAGATACACTTGTTGCAAATGTGGAAGCTCTAGAGCCGTCTGAAACCTCAACAGAAGCCGACTTGGAATCACGCTCTTCTACAAGATTAGCCGCTGGGCAGGGTGGTAGCTGGCACTACCGAACCAAACGCACTACCAAAAAGGGTAAACGTAGCTCTCAGGCTATTCACCGATCAGCTCAAGTGAGAAGAGCCAGAAAAAAGGGTTCACGATGGAACAAAACGAGGGTTATCGTCCGTCCAAGGGTGAATTCAAAGGAAGCAATAAGCGTCATAAGAGGCTACAGGCTAATCTGCATCATGATAAAGGGCCATTGGCCATGTTATGCAGATAAGGTAGCGTGCAGAGAATCACTATTGACCTACTCGAAGAACTCTGGTGCCATGCAAGTCAAGTAAAAGATCTGAGCCAGTCAGGTCGGTTAATATATGACTTATTGAGCTGACTTCCTGTGCGTAGAGAATTTTTTTTACGCACTCCTTTTCTTTCCAGGAATGTTGCAGGTCAGGCCATCGGTGTGCATCCGTCCTTACTACACCACCAATGGAAGTACAGAGACTTGTCGAATATTGTCGATTCACAAACCGTCGATCCAACAACTGCTGTGGGGCAGCACCAACCACAATGAATCGGTTGAGATATAATAGATTCCCCCTTGAATTTATATGGGATTCGCCTGTTCGGAACGAAGCATCGCTCTCGAATTACCAGGTTCGAGATCCCACGGCGATCAAAACTTCGCGAATTCGCTTCTAGAAAAATATCCTGTCAGCGCAGTTCAACATGGCAGAAAGGTCACTTCAACGCAACGAATAGATGTCTATTGCAACTCTGCACGAGGCTTTCTCTTTGCTTACAATTCAATCGAACGAGTGGTTGCTTTGCGACACGAGAAGCTCTCACATAGTAACCAGCCTTAGTTTCATCTTCCCTTATCTAAAGTCGTTTACTTACTATGACTGAGAGTCATCTTGAAGAAAGATTCAACGTCTCGATTACGATCAATTCACTTGCTCTATGTAAAACAGTTGCGCCCCTAGAGTGGGAACCCTAGAAAATAGGTCAACCCGTTTCCTCAAAGTGGACACCATCCTTGATAACTTCTTGTAAAGCTACCAAGTCCTTGTCTATAAGCTCGATAGGTAAAAAATAGCTAAGTTTTCCTTTCAATATTTAAATAGTAGTGCGTTCACTTTTATCTAAAGCACTTGCCCAACGACCCTTGTAGCACATTAGGAATAAAAGATGGTGGGCGAACTCTGTAGCTATAAGCTAATATCCAGTACATCACGTGATGAATGACAAGCACGCAATGCATACTACATACATAGCGACCCTTAAGAGACTCAAGGGCTACTAGGCAGCTATTACGTAAAGAGCAAATTAAATTACTATGACGCTATCTGTAAACCCAACAAGTGTCACTTTCTTATGCATACCTAATAAATACAAGCCTACTTGCTTCAATAAACGTAGAGTGTAGCGCTAGACCGAGCCCCTTAAATTATATAGTAGCTGCAATATGCCTTCACACATCCATACGTATGTACGTACATCTAAAAGGCATTACTTGTCGGGACGAGCCCACTATTGCCTGTCTATTTAATTCACATAAATTTCTGTCTGTTTTACATATGAATGATTCTATCACTATGTACATATGTATGTACATATATATATGTACTCGCATTGTGCCTTCACACTGCCGTTTAATGGCTGCCACAGTAGTATAAATTAAGTAAACATGCGCGTCCGCCACATCAATTGTATGTCCCGAACATCGCCTGTGTGAATCAACAATGCGCCAATTACATACCGACATTTAACTCTACAGGCGGTGTAAAGACGTTCATTCGTATGCTGTAAAAAGATTACTTACGGTTGGGTTAATAGAAAGAACTATTTTTAGTTGACTTGATTCATTCAATGGGCCATAGCAGTCGAACTGGTGCCAGTCACTTCACATCACACAGTAGATATTTTAATAGAAGCGTTTAAAAATTAACACGATTGCATTTAATTCGTTTTGTTGCACGTTCTGAAGGGAGATTAAAAAACTAAAACTGGGAGTTGGAAAAATATCGACTCCTTTCGTTTTCAGGGGGGGAAGATTCTGTAACCAGTTAGCGACAATTTTCGGATCGCTATCGCTCTTTTTGACGCATGATATCAATGTTTTTGCGTCAACAAAAAGACGCAGCTCAGATCATCGGTGTGTCAATATTAGGCGGAGTGTAGGAAGTCGTAATTGCATCCGTCTACTTTCCTATCCTCACCATAGCACCAACGAAAGTCCAGAAACTTGTTGTGTGGGGCTGCACCAACAACAATGAATTGGTTGAATATATGGAACACCACCAGAAAAATTACATTTCTCTAAAAAAGTGAAATATCTGGGATAGAATCCGCAATTTTATAAATCTATTCATAAGACCAGATCCTCGTTTAGTACCTACCAGATCCAAATAGGCAAGATAAACAGGCGATACCATTTCAAAACCCATACTGCCGTTTTCTGAGCCCACCTGGTGGAAGATGATCGAAAGGAAGCCCACGCAGGCTAAGATCACAACTCGTCAACGTCTAGCCTTCATTGTTGTGATAAGAGGAACAACCACCGCGGCTCTCGAGGCGAGTTTAGAGCTTCCTTTGCTGTAATCAAGAAATTGAACAATGTGAAAGATACAAAGTTCTTATAGAACAAGATGAAGGACTACATATTAGCCTTGTGAACCTGTGCCTTTCGTGGTTTAAGTTCACATATAAATTCAAGGCCTTTTCCACTAGTAGAACCAACTGGGACAATGTCGCACCTAGTCTTTGGAATGATAGCCAAATTTTGGGAAACTGATTTATGAAACTGGTCTCGGAACCCAGAAGGAAGCTAATTATGTTTCTGAGGCTGAGGTGCATGTTAATGAACTACGTCTGAGATAGTCTATGGGAAATGGGGCGAGAAAACAAAACTACTTACATAGACTCTGACAGCTCCGAAAGCACATGAGGTAACCCCAAAGCTGCTGTGGAACTGCCGCCCGAGACGGATAGTACATTTGTTACGGTAAATAATTAGTTTTAAGTTGCTATCTCCCTTACTGAACTGCATTTCCATATCGTATCTAACTATCTCTTAGGCTGTTGTTCCCTTAGATATACCAATGTATGTCCTGGAATCCAACAAGTTCAGGCATTAGCGTGACTCACTGATAGCGATGCACGGTATTTCAAAAAAACTTCACTACTTCACATTCTAACGCTTTCATTTTCGCTTAGCTGTCAACGAATATATGTACATGGTGACTTTTCTATTTAGCGACTTACTACTCTGAGTAAGATAAATAGCCAGCCAGGCGATCTCCAGGTCTTCTGAACATAGACTCTCGCTAATTCATTTTTCCGCACTTGATTTATCGGTATAAATGATAGTGCCATTATTTTACAGCGGTGGACTAGCATCCCATCTTAAAAAGCCTAAATAGTAAGTTGCAGAGTGATCCTGTTTTGTGGTACATCTTTCGATATGGCGGCTGCACCAGTCAGTAGTTTAGGTTAGGTTGAGGTATGTGTAGTTGACAAATTTGAGCAATCGCCTTACTTTTACGTCCGAAAAATCGCTCAGGTCTCCATGGGTTTCAGCCACAGTCTACTCCTTCCCAGTGCGGGACAATCGTATAGTAAGTACCCTGCTGATTCAGGTTCCTCCTAGTTTCTGCAGATCCTGCATAGCCCAGAAGATCTATCCTCCGCACAGTATAAAGAGCTCTGTACTTTTTCCAAGTCCCATTTTGGCCAGCGACTCCATTGGCTTGCCCATGTCGTTTGAATGACGCTCCGGCTCTAAAGGTATTCAAAATGGTACCCGTTGGTGGGAAAAGAGGAAGAAGGAGGCCCCCACTATGATGAAAAGGCCAATTCGAGAGGGACTTGGAATTTCCAATTGACGTCAGTTGGCACAAAAGAGAAACGACTGGCATGCTTTGCTAAACTCGGAAAAGAAGACTGTCTAAGTATAACATTCGGCAGCCTCATGAATAGCCGCAGGTTTAGCTTGGAAGATGCTACAGTGGTCCGGTAGGTGGAACTACTTTTGTACTCCAAGTTGCTCCGACTTTTATTTTAATTTTAGACCGTCAGTGTAGAACTGAATAGAATCTATGTGTGCGGGAAAATCTTCAGTCCTAGTCCAGTCACAAAATGCATCTGAAATTCCGTATATTCTCTAAACCGGAAGAGTTCAATTTTCGACTTTAAAAACTCCTTGCTACCAATATTTTCCCAATAACTTCTGCATGATTCCTGTGTTCATATGCTGTCCTTTAAATTCTGTTAATTCTCATTTCTGTCACTTGTCACCCACTAGTTATTTGACTATTTGTTTTTGTCATGAACCGAAACGAAGAGTTTGCAATTTGCTAAAGACAAATTAAATGCGTCATGTCTATTTGACGTGGCAAGTGCTATGCGTGTATTGCAGGGTTCAGCTTTTGCTAAACACTATGTATGTAACTATGTATCCTCAGAGAGGAAGGAACGCGTTTAAGTTTGCTTTGTTTCGAAGCAAGTGACTCGTAACAAAAACAGCGTGACAAATGAATATTTTCGCGCGCGGACTTACGCATACACGCGTAAAAAAGAAACTACGAGTATTTACTTAATTAAAGTAAACAAATGTAGTTTATACCGTGTATTCGTGTGGGAATGGTAATAGTTTGGGGTTCGCATGGCACTTAGGAGCAACAACAGCTGGTGCACACACTAAACGTAGTAAGTAAGTAAATAATTGTTGGATGAAGTTCGCTGTTAATTAGCTAAATGGATGTTGTGATATTTTCCAAAGGTGAGTGAATCCTTATAGCTCAATGGCCACTTGGTAAACACTTTTTTAGTGATTAAATAGTTATTTTTATTTTCTTAATTCGGTTGAATTGCAAATATTTCGAAGGGCAAATATTTGGTAAAAAAAACAACATTTAATGGAATTAAATTTTACTACGTATTTTATGTATTTTTTTTTGTAGAAAAATAAAATCGTTTACATAAATTGTTTACTTTGATGAGGCTCTTGATGAGGCTATTGATAGCTCCATAAGTTATCATGTGCCGTGCTATTATTATTGCGGCCATGGACCTCTACGTCATAAATATTCTTACAGCTATCTTCCCTGCCTTCCATGCCGTCGTCATTCATTGTTATAAACTTTATTCACGCAATATATGATAAGGATAAAAATGTATTATTTTAGCTATCATAGAAAAGCAGCTGTGTTGAGCAGCCACGGCCAGTGGGAATTCAGTGACATGGCGTCATTAGCGGAGCACAACGTGCATTCTGCGTAGGCGGGTACTATCGAATAAACGATTCTATCACTATATGTTAGCGTAGGTTGTCGCGGTCGTCTATAAGATACACTTAGGCTCAGGGCCCATTATGATGCCGCATGTGGGGTTAGCAACTCTCAATCTCTCCTAAAACCATTTTGAATTTCGCAGGAATTTTAAAAGATCCCTGGTTTCCATGCATCTAAAGTCCTCCTGTAAGCCTCTCGGAGATAAGTAGCTTGCAAGTTTGTAAGGGTACTCTTATTTTGTCGTTTATGTCCTCAGTAGGAAGTTTTGTGCCAAGTTGCGACAGTTGATTGGCCGTATCATTCCTCTCTAAGTCGCAGTGTCCTGAATCCATATCACTTTTGGGCCAAATGACTCAGCCATCTCGTTAAGAGATGCACATTTCATGGCAACCATGGATATTGTCGCCTGCAATGGTCCGGGGGACGAAAGCTAAGAGAATTTCCCAGGTGATGGGAGTATACTCCTCCACCAACTCTCCACTCCTTATAGCGTATTGTTGCCACTCTTCCCTTGAGGATAGGAGAGTCGTAAACGCTATAGAGAAAACTTAATTAGTATCCTACCTTAACCGTATCTGGTATTTGACCATTTATTTAGAATGTTCATTCGAATTTCCGCACCGCTTGCGGCATGTTTGGCATATAGGTACGGTGACCATCCGTTCTGTTTTTTGCAGGACCGTACTGTTATTTAAAGGTCTGTCCTGCGTAGTTTTTCAAAACAGAAAACCCCCAAAATGTACTCATTTTTTCCAAGTGTCCTGCCTTTGTCCCGCATTTTCTTCGATCCTTTAAAAAAAAATTTTCAACTTTTCCTACTCGAAATAAAAGCAGTGTCGATAACTAATTGATAACTACATAAGGGTAAGCTGGTTTTGAAGGTTCAACTAGTCAATGCGTTCTAAATATTATACGGTTATGGACAATGGATGACGAGAAATTGAAGACCAGCATCAAATATATCGATAACACTGTTCTACAAATTTTGTGGTAATCACTTAAGAAAAAAATATTCTCTAAGCCTATTTTCCTTTCAAACAACCGTTTTCGTATTTTTGGTACATTTCGAACCTAGTCGTCAATATCTCATGAAAAAATTATCCAATCAACATAAGCGACCTACAGTCTTCTTACAAAAATATATTACTTTGCCGATTTCGATGAAAATTATTAGTGTTACAAGCGACCAAAATCGAAAAATTAAAATTTCAATCCTTTTCTTTTTACAGTAAATGAAAATCTGATGAGAAATGTTGATGTTACGGAACACAATCTGCACAAAAAATATATATTTTTGCATAGAGCCCATCAATACCTTTCTAACTGTTGTTCGTTTAATGAGATATTGAGGAATAACTGAAAAAGTACTAAAAATACGTTTTTCGAACAAATCTCGAAAACACTTCTTTGAAACCATGGGTATTTTTTTCGTTTTCAACGACCCAAAGTTTGCCTAAAAAAATTGCTTTACAGAGGTTCATATTTCGTGTAAAGTAATATGTAATATGCCTTATTATAATTTTGTAAATATTAGTTACTAAAGGATTCATACCAATGAAGCATATGTGATTTATGTTTAAAGTTTAAAATTGGATTAATAATTAAGAAATATACACTCTTCGTTATTTGAATAGCGCATCCTTTTAATACTTAGTAGGTACAGTTTTCCTTTTGTTTGCTTAATATTCATTAACTTTTTATAAAAATATAGCATATTCTACGTCTATATCCCATTTAAAAAATTTTTGAAAATAAAAAAAAAAATAAACATAGGGGCGACAATTTTTTTTGTTCACGGTGCTGCGCATTTTCTTCCATTTAAAAATTTTGTCAAGCATACTTTATATAGTAGAAAATCAAAAAAATGGCGCGCTATTCAAATGACGAGGAATGTATATATGTAGTATATTTTTTTTATTTTTATACTACGCAATTATATGTAGGTAAATTTTTTGAAAAATTGTCCTGCATTTTCAAAATATATTTATGGTCACCGTACATATAGGTCTACCGGAAGAAAATTCAGTAGGGCATGCAGTGCCTTAGATGGTGTTGTTCTTAACGCACCAGTTATAAGTGTGGACGCAAGCCTTTGGACTTCATCCATATTTTAAAAGCTTACGCCTTTCCCAAAGGTCTGTCTGTATTTTGCAATAGATCTTAAAACAATTCAACGATATTCTGATATGTATTTTATTTTATCAAATTAACTTTTTATTTATTTTCTGTTTCAACATATATACATATACTTACATATGAGTAGCAATTAATTTCATTTAAAAAATGGCATGTAGCGCATATTTTCAGGCGCAGTAATAATAATGCGGTTATTAAATATTTAACTGCTTCTGGCGAGGTAAATGTCTAGGTTAGGTTTGCTTATTATATGAATGTATTCTGTATTCTTTTCTGAATTCTATGTCTGGACAAACAAGATGCCGAAATGATAAAAACGTGGTAATAATGATGAAAAATAAATAGAAAAATAACCCAGAAAAAAATTTGAAAAGCACATGTGCAAGAGATTGTATATATGTAGCTACAACTTTTTGAGCTTATTGTAATTGGCACTTAATGAGAAACTTCATACACAGTGCTATGTTAAATTACCCAATGACTTAAAATCAATTTTAAGTCCACTTGTGCAGCCCTCTTACGCGTACACTTCCAAGTAAATGAAGGCATGCCAGACATAAAGCAATTAACAGTGTTTGTAAATACATAGTCGACTTTTTGCGTGAAGAATAAGCGCAATAAAAACTTGTCTTATTTATGTACATTGCAAACTATAAAAAATTGATTTTTATAGCATGTAGAGCTGCAGAAATTCATAAATTACGGACAAGTATTTTTGAAATGAGTAAAAACTTTGGTCCAATTTCAGATGTGCAATTGAAGGGCCGATTGATGAGTAAGTATCCATTTTCTGATCAAATACATATTTACATTAATGCCCAATGTCGGCTTTTTAAATATGGAAAGTTAGCCCTGATTTTGTAGAGATATTTCATTAAATATTACTTTAAAGTTTTTAGAAATTCGAATAGTAAAAAGTTACTCAATATCGACTTGTACTTCGCAGAAGTAAGAAAAAGGACGTTAAATGAAAACGAGGTAATTGAAGCTCCCTCATGCCATATTTTAACGTTGCTAATAGTTCCTATTTACTATTCCCATTGCCTCAACCAAGCACTCTGGTAATAGCTTTAGACTTAAATTGACACACCGAAGCTTGTTACTCTGTAAATCATGTTCGGTAATTTTTTTCCATGTATCTTGTTTGTGTAATACTATTTTACACAAACAAAATATATTAGAAAAAATCACCGAACACCGAGTTACCGAGTACCAAGCTCGGTGTGAAGACCCCTAACGAAATTCTTGTAAACATATCAACTATAAAGTATGGACAAAATGACCTTGAAAATTTACATGGCTTATCGTTTGCAGAGCTGACAGCCAACTCCGGTGGTAGGATTAGGTGAAGAACACTGGATCAGAAATTTAAATTTTTTTGTATTAAAAAATTAATTTAGCTTACCACATCATTGAACATAAATTCGGTAACCCAAAATAGGAGCGTGTGAAATGACACTGACATTTGTGCTGAAATTAACAAACACAAATGAAAATTAAAAAAAAAAAACAAAAACAAAACAAACTTCAATTCTCATATAAAAACTTATGAGTATCGTTAACTTCTTCATGATCCAATAATCGAATCTAAACCAAATTAGTATGCGACAATCTCTGAGGTACCACCTTTCCTTAAAAAAACTTGTAGAAATCGGTTAAAGTGGTCTAAATTTATGCGATAACATACATAAACAAAAAACAAATAAAACATACCGACGAATTGATAACCTCCTCCTTTTTTTCAAATAGAGTATCTACCAACAAGAAAAAGTCAAAATTTCAAAAGTTACTCGTACTCACCAATTGCCGTACGCGTGCGCACATTCCGCGAATATGCCATCGGATATAGTATGGCCCAATAACGATCCACCGATACGGCCACCAAGCAGAAAATGGAAATTGTGCACAACACCACCAACAGCGAAACGGTGAAGAGGCAGGTATACAAATCTCTTGGCAAACCCACCGATGCCAGCACCGCAAATGGCACACCCAGCGAGCCGACCAGAAAGTCTGCCATCGCCAAAGAAACTATATAATAATTTGTACGACGGCGAAGTTTGCGTTCGCGTTGGAAAACCACAATTACCATAAAATTACCGACAACGGCAAAAATGGCAACTAATATCTCGAAAACCATGTACGGCACATTCAAGTCATCGGACATCTCATTGTCGGCCGGTGTGCTCTTTGTCGAAAGCGTGATGGGCAACGTGAAGAGCGTTGAGTCATTGGCGCGGTACTGGAAATCGGTGAATGAGAAGAAACGAAACTCGGACATGTTGAAAGGACGAATGTAGTAAATAGGTGCCGACTGTAGGAAGAAAGCAGCTCTGGAGGATATCTTTTATGGTTAATGAAAACTTAAAAAGCTGCTAATTGGTGATTTGTTGTTTTTTTTTTGGTTCAATTGGCTTTTATTATATGCTCGATTTTTGTTGATCTCTGGCAACTGCTATTAGTTTTTGGCCACTTTAAGCAACTATGCGATTCACTGAAGCGGGCGGAAGCGCTTGGTTTTGCAAATTAGTTTGTACAAGAATTTCAATTGGCACGTTATGGCGGTATGATCAGCACCGCTGAGTACTTAAATATTTACAAAATGTATGTATCTACTATGTTGCTTTGTTAGCTGTAAGGATATTTCACGTAGTTTGTTTACACACGTGCATGCCATTTGGAGTCGCTCACTTTTCTACATTTAAATGCTTCTCCTTTGCTGTTTTTTTTTATATATACAATTTTTGTATGCAGTTTTGTTTATTTTGTGCTTACTATTGAGTTGTTTTCATCTCAACATGTGAAATTTTTCAAGCTTTAACGTGGTGTCATGTTCTTTACAACTTGTAAAATGGGATTGCATTATCTTAGATGAGCTTTTGCGCTCTTTATTGTTGTTGTTTTTGCTGAATTTTTTTATTGTTGGTTTAACCTTCACAAACAAGTTGTTGAAGTGATGCTTCAGCGCCCTTTTTGCGCATGCATTTTTTTCTTTTCTTGCTGACAGTTTTTCCAATTGCAATCGGTCAAATTTCAA
>NW_023458706.1:114578-119069 GCF_013731165.1 Rhagoletis pomonella
AAAAACTGTCAGCAAGAAAAGAGAAAAGTGCACGCGCGAAAAGGGCGCTGAAGCATCACTTCAACAACTTGTTTGTGAAGGTTATACCAACAATAAAAAAATTCTGCAAAAACAACAACAATAAAGAGCGCAAAAGCACATCTAAGATAATGCAATTCCATTTTACAAGTTGTAAAGAACATGACACCACGTTAAAGCTTGAAAAATGGCACATGTTGAGATGAAAACAACTCAATAGTAAGCAAAAAATAAACAAAACTGCATACAAAATTGTATATTTAAACAAACAGCAAAGGAGAAGCATTTAAATGGAAAAGTGAGCGACTCCAAATGGCATGCACGTGTGTAAACAATCTACGTGAAATATCCTTAAAGCTAACAAAGCAACATAGTAGATACACACATACATTTTGTAAATAAGTACTCAGCGGTGCTGATTATACCGCCATAAAGTGCCAATTCTTGTACAAACTAATTTGCAAAACCAAGCGCTTCCGCCCGCTTCAGTGAATCGCATAGTTGCTTAAAGTGGCCAAAAACGAATAGCAGTTGCCAGAGATCAACAAAAATCGAGCATATAATAAAAGCCAATTGAACCAAAAAAAAACAACAAATCACCAATTAGCAGCTTTTTAAGATTTCATTAACCATTATCAAGTATATCCTCCATAGCTGCTTTCTTCCTACAGTCGGCACCTATTTACTACATTCGTCCTTTCAACATGTCCGAGTTTCGTTTCTTCTCATTCACCGATTTCCAATACCGCGCCAATGACTCAACGCTCTTCACCTTGCCCATCACGCTTTCGACAAAGAGCACACCGGCCGACAATGAGATGTCCGATGACTTGAATGTGCCGTACATGGTTTTCGAGATATTAGTTGCCATTTTTGCCGTTGTCGGCAATTTTATGGTAATTGTGGTTTTTCAACGCGAACGCAAACTTCGTCGTCGTACAAATTATTATATAGTTTCTTTGGCGATGGCAGACTTTCTGGTCGGCTCACTGGGTGTGCCATTTGCGGTGCTGGCATCGGTGGGTTTGCCAAGAGATTTATATACCTGCCTCTTTACCGTTTCACTTTTGGTGGTGTTGTGCACAATTTCCATTTTCTGCTTGGTAGCCGTATCGGTGGATCGTTATTGGGCCATACTATATCCGATGGCGTATTCGCGAAATGTGCGCACGCGTACGGCAATTGGTGAGTACGAGTAACTTTTGAAATTTTGACTTTTTCTTGTGGGTAAATACTCTATTTGGAAAACAAAAAAGGAGGAGGTTATCAATTCGTCGGTATATTTTATTTATTTTTTGTTTATGTATGTTATCGCATAACTTTAGACCACTTTAACCGATTTCTATAATTTTTTTAAAGAAAAAGGTTGTACCTCAGAGGTGGGTCCCATACTAATGTGATTTAGATTCGATCATTGGATCATGAAGGAGTTACCGATACTCATAAATTTTTCTATGAGAATTGAATTCGGTTTGGTTTTTTGCTTAATTTTTATTTGTGTTTGTTAATTTTTGCACAATTCTTAGTGTCATTTCACACGCTCCTATTTTGGGTTACCGAATTTATGTTCAATGATGTGGTAAGCTAAATTAATTTTTTAATACAAAAAAAAATAAATTTTCACTGATCGAGCGTTCTTCACCTAATCCTACCACCGGAGTTGGCTGTCAGCTCTGCAAACGATAAGCCATGTAAATTTTCAAGGTCATTTTGTCCATACTTTATAGTTTATATGTTTACAAGAATTTCGATAGGGGTCTTCACACCGAGCTTGGTACTCGGTAACTCGGTGTTCGGTAATTTTTTCTAATATATTTTGATTGTGCAAAATAGTATTATACAAACAAGATACATGGGAAAAAATTTACGAACATGATTTTCAGAGTAACAAGCTTCGGTGTGTCAATTTAAGTCTAAAGCTATTACCAGAGTGCTTGGTTGAGGCAATGGGAATAGTAAACAGAAACTATTAGCAACGTTAAGATATGTCATGAGGGAGTTTCAATTACACTCGTTTTCATTTAAAGTCCTTTTTCTTACTTCTGCGAAGTATAGGTCGATATTGAGTAACTTTTTGCTATCGGAATATGTATCTAAAAACTGTAAAGTAATATTTAATGAAATATCTCTTTAAGGGCCAATTTTCGATCAAAATCTAAACACCATTTAACTTAATTATAAATTCGTATACAAAATCAGGGCTAACTTTCCATATTTAAAAAGCCGACATTGGGCATTTTTGTAAATATGTATTTGATCTGAAAATGATACTTATTCATCAATCGGCACTTAAATTGCACACCTGAAATTGGACCTAAGTGTTTATTCATTTCAAATATACTTGTCCGCAATTTATTACTTTCTGCAGCTCTACATGCTATAAAAATCAATTTTTATGGTTTGAATTATACATAGCAACAAGTCGACTATGTATTTACAAATGCTGTTAATTGCTTTATGTCTGGCATGCCTTCATTTATTTGGAAGTGTACGCGTAAGAGTGCTGCAAAAGTGGAATTAAAATTGATTTTAAGTCATTGGGTAATTTAACATAGCACTGTGTATGAAGTTTCTCATTAAGTGCCGATTACAATAAGCTTTTAAATTTTTTCTCGGTTATTTTTTTATTTAATTTGCATTATTATTGCCACGTTTTTATCATTTCGGAATATTGTTTGTCCAGACATAGAATCCAGAAAAGAATACAGAATAGATGCATATGATAAGCAAATCTAGCCTAGACATTTACCTCGCCGGAAGTAGTTAAGTATTTAATAACCGTATTATTATTACTGCGCCTGAAAATATGCGCTACATGCCATTTTTTAAATGAAATTAATTGCTACTCATATGTAGGTATATATATATATATATATATATATATATATATATATGTTGAAACAGAAAATAAATAAAAAGTTAATTTGATAAAATACAATACATATCAGAATATCGTTGAATTGTTTTAAGATCTATTGCAAAATCTTATACAGACAAGGCTGAAAAGTAGAAAATAAATAAAATAAAATAAACACTTTTTAATATACCACGTTTCTATAAATGGACTAAAAAGTGGAAAATATTATTTCGCAGTCCAAGTTTTTCCTTTTCAATCTCATAAATTGTTTATTATGACTTTTGCTAAAATTTTCAAATCAAAAGTTATCAAACCAATTGCTATGGGACTGCGAAATATTTTCTTCTCCGTGTTAGTCCATTTATAAAAACGTGGTATTTTAAAAAGGTTTTATTTTTTTTCAATTAAAATACAAATACGACAAATAAAATACAGTTCTCTAACCAAAACCATATAAACCCAAATTTTAAACTTTGGAGCTTCATTTCTATCCCATATGTTGTAATAGATTCTCTTTCACGGTGTAGCGGTATGGTGACAGACCTTTGGGAAAGGCGTAAGCTTTAAAAATATGGATGAAGTCCAAAGGCTTGCGTCCACACTTATAACTGGTGCGATAAGAACAACACCATCTAAGGCACTGCATGCCCTACTGAATTTTCTTCCGGTAGACCTATGTTTATGCCAAACAGGCCGCAAGCGGTGCGGAAATTCGAATGAACATTCTAAATAAATGGTCAAATACCAGATACGGTCAAGGTAGGATACTAATGGAGTTTTCTCTATAGCGTTTACGACTCTCCTATCCTCAAGGGAAGAGTGGCAACAATACGCTATAACGAGTAGAGAGTTGGTGGAGGAGTATACTCCCATCACCTGGGAAATTCTCTTAGCTTTCGTCCCCCGGACCATTGCAGGCGACAATATCCATGGTTGACATGAAATGTGCATCTCTTAACGAGATGGCTGAGTCATTTGGCCGAAAGGTGATATGGGTTCGGGACACTGCGACTTAGAGAGGAATGGTACGGCCAATGAACTGTCGCTACTTGGCACAAAACTTCCTACTGAGGATATAAACGACAAAATAAGAGTACCCTTACAAACTTGCAGGCTACTTATCTCCGATAGGCTTACAGGAGGACTTTAGATGCATGGAAACCAGGGATCTTTTAAAATTCCTGCGAAGTTCAAAATGATTTTAGGAGTGATTGGGAGTTGCTGACCCCACATGTGGCATCACAATGGGCCCTGAGCCTAAGTATATCTTATAGACGACCGCGACAACCTACGCTAACATATTGTGGTAGAATCGTTGATTCGATAGTACCCGCCGTACGTTGTGCTCCGCTAATGACGCCATGTCACTGAATTCCCATTGGCCGTGGCTGCTCAACGCAACTGCTTTTCTATGATAGCTAAAATAATACATTTTTATCCTTATCATATATTGCGTGAATAAAGTTTATAACAATGAATGACGACGGCATGGAAGGCAAGGAAGATAGCTGTAAGAATATTTATGATGTAGAGGTCCATGGCCGCAATAATAATAGCACGGCACATGACAACTTATGGAGCTATCAATAGCCTCATCAAGAGCCTCATCAAAGTAA
>NW_023458706.1:119169-125027 GCF_013731165.1 Rhagoletis pomonella
AAAAAGCCTAAATAGTAAGTTGCAGAGTGATCCTGTTTTGTGGTACATCTTTCGATATGGCGGCTGCACCAGTCAGTAGTTTAGGTTAGGTTGAGGTATGTGTAGTTGACAAATTTGAGCAATCGCCTTACTTTTACGTCCGAAAAATCGCTCAGGTCTCCATGGGTTTCAGCCACAGTCTACTCCTTCCCGGGACAATCGTATAGTAAGTACCCTGCTGATTCAGGTTCCTCCTAGTTTCTGCAGATCCTGCATAGCCCAGAAGATCTATCCTCCGCACAGTATAAAGAGCTCTGTACTTTTTCCAAGTCCCATTTTGGCCAGCGACTCCATTGGCTTGCCCATGTCGTTTGAATGACGCTCCGACTCAAAAGGTATTCAAAATGGTACCCGTTGGTGGTAAAAGAGGAAGAAGGAGGCCCCCACTATGATGAAAAGGCCAATTCGAGAAGGACTTGGAATTTCCAATTGACGTCAGTTGGCACAAAAGAGAAACGAATGGCATGCTTTGCTAAACTCGCCCAAAATCGCTTAGGCGGTTACAGCGTCAAATAGGAAAAGAAGACTGTCTAAGTATAACATTCGGCAACCTCATGAATAGCCGCAGGTTTAGCTTGGAAGATGCTACAGTGGTCCGGTAGGTGGAACTACTTTTGTACTCCAAGTTGCTCCGACTTTTATTTCAATTTTAGACCGTCAGTGTAGAACTGAATAGAATCTATGTGTGCGGGAAAATCTTCAGTCCTAGTCCAGTCACAAAATGCATCTGAAATTCCGTATATTCTCTAAATCGGAAGAGCTCAATTCTCGACTTTAAAACCTCCTTGCTACCAATATTTTTCCAATATCTTCCGCATGATTCCTGTGTTAATATGCTGTCCTTTAAATTCTGTTAGTTCTCAATTCTGTCACTTGTCACCCATTAGTTATTTGACTATTTGTTTTTTGTCATGAACTGAACCGAAGAGTTTGCAATTTGCTAAAGACAAATTAAATGCGTCATGTCTATTTGACGTGGCAAGTGCTATGCGTGTATGCAGGCAGGGTTCAGCTTTTGCTAAATACTATGTATGTATGTATGCTCAGAGAGGAAGGAACGCGTTTAAGTTTGCTTTGTTTCGAAGCTGGTGACTCGTAACAAAAACAGCGTGACAAATGAATATTTTCGCGCGCGGACTTACGCATACAGGCGTAAAAAAGAAACTACGAGTATTTACTTAATTAAAGTAAACAAATGTAGTTTATACCATGCATTCGTGTGGGAATGGCAATAGTTTGGGGTTCGCATGGCACTTAGGAGCAACAACAGCTGGTGCACACACTAAACGTAGTAAGTAAGTAAATAATTGTTGGATGAAGTTCCTTGTTAATTAGCTAAATGGATGTTGTGATATTTTCCAAAGGTGAGTGAATCCTTATAGCTCAATGGCCACTTGGTAAAGACTGTTTTGGGTGATTAAATAGTTATTTTTGTTTTCTTAATTCGGTTGAATTGCAAATATTTCGAAGGGCAAATATTTGGTAAAAAAAAACAACATTTAATGGAATTAAATTTTACTACGTATTTTATGTATTTTTTTTTTGTAGAAAAATAAAATCGTTTACATAAATTGTTTACTTTGATGAGGCTCTTGATGAGGCTATTGATAGCTCCATAAGTTATCATGTGCCGTGCTATTATTATTGCGGCCATGGACCTCTACGTCATAAATATTCTTACAGCTATCTTCCCTGCCTTCCATGCCGTCGTCATTCATTGTTATAAACTTTATTCACGCAATATATGATAAGGATAAAAATGTATTATTTTAGCTATCATAGAAAAGCAGCTGTGTTGAGCAGCCACGGCCAGTGGGAATTCAGTGACATGGCGTCATTAGCGGAGCACAACGTGCATTCTGCGTAGGCGGGTACTATCGAATAAACGATTCTATCACTATATGTTAGCGTAGGTTGTCGCGGTCGTCTATAAGATACACTTAGGCTCAGGGCCCATTATGATGCCGCATGTGGGGTTAGCAACTCTCAATCTCTCCTAAAACCATTTTGAATTTCGCAGGAATTTTAAAAGATCCCTGGTTTCCATGCATCTAAAGTCCTCCTGTAAGCCTCTCGGAGATAAGTAGCTTGCAAGTTTGTAAGGGTACTCTTATTTTGTCGTTTATGTCCTCAGTAGGAAGTTTTGTGCCAAGTTGCGACAGTTGATTGGCCGTATCATTCCTCTCTAAGTCGCAGTGTCCTGAATCCATATCACTTTTGGGCCAAATGACTCAGCCATCTCGTTAAGAGATGCACATTTCATGGCAACCATGGATATTGTCGCCTGCAATGGTCCGGGGGACGAAAGCTAAGAGAATTTCCCAGGTGATGGGAGTATACTCCTCCACCAACTCTCCACTCCTTATAGCGTATTGTTGCCACTCTTCCCTTGAGGATAGGAGAGTCGTAAACGCTATAGAGAAAACTTAATTAGTATCCTACCTTAACCGTATCTGGTATTTGACCATTTATTTAGAATGTTCATTCGAATTTCCGCACCGCTTGCGGCATGTTTGGCATATAGGTACGGTGACCATCCGTTCTGTTTTTTGCAGGACCGTACTGTTATTTAAAGGTCTGTCCTGCGTAGTTTTTCAAAACAGAAAACCCCCAAAATGTACTCATTTTTTCCAAGTGTCCTGCCTTTGTCCCGCATTTTCTTCGATCCTTTAAAAAAAAATTTTCAACTTTTCCTACTCGAAATAAAAGCAGTGTCGATAACTAATTGATAACTACATAAGGGTAAGCTGGTTTTGAAGGTTCAACTAGTCAATGCGTTCTAAATATTCAAACAACCGTTTTCGTATTTTTGGTACATTTCGAACCTATTCGTCAATATCTCATGAAAAAATTATCCAATCAACATAAGCGACCTACAGTCTTCTTACAAAAATATATTACTTTGCCGATTTCGATGAAAATTATTAGTGTTACAAGCGACCAAAATCGAAAAATTAAAATTTCAATCCTTTTCTTTTTACAGTAAATGAAAATTTGATTAGAAATGTTGATGTTACGGAATACAATCTGCACAAAAAATAGCCCATCAATACCTTTCGAACTGTTGGTCGTTTAATGAGATATTGAGGAATAACTGAAAAAGTACTAAAAATACGTTTTTTCGAACAAATCTCGAAAACACTTCTTTGAAACCATGGGTATTTTTTTCGTTTTCAACGACCCAAAGTTTGCCTAAAAAAAATTGCTTTACAGAGGTTCATATTTCGTGTAAAGTAATATGTAATATGCCTTATTATAATTTTGTAAATATTCCATTTGATTATTAGTTGATGATCAAATTTTGGTATATTATTTTAGGTATTTCATAGGCTTATTGATCCCTTTTATGTGCAAGAAAACACTGTTCTTCACGTTTTTTACCCGACGTTTCGCTAAAATCTTTAGCATCTTCAGGGGTGTTTTATTCTCCTTTTATATTCACATCAACATCCATATAAATAGGCATACAATTTAAAATTAGTAATGACATAAAAAATGTGTGAACAGTTCTACAAACAATAATAAAAAACAGTCACAGATTTTGAAAGGATTTTTAAAATTTTGCACTTACATATGAACACGAGTTTCAAAATTCACGTACATATATAAACAAATAAATAACATAAAAGCTTAAACTAATTGGTCCGCATCGGTACCAACGTCGTGTGGTACACTTGTCATACTGTTGATTTTAGCTATAAACATAATAAATAAGCAGTCGCGATGTCATCCGTGTCTTCCTTTTTTGTTCATTGTCTTGTCCCTCTTCTGTAATATCCGTAAGCTTTCCAACGTGAATCTTGTTCTCTCCCTCTTTTCTTTGTCTATTATTTTCGTTTTAGTTAGATCAGCTGTGATTCCGCTTGCTGATATGTGTTGTGATAGTGCCGTGTTGCTCTAGTTCTTCTTGATGTCTGCTTCATGCTCCGATAAGCGAACTGCAAGCGGCCTTTTTGTCGTTCCAATGTAAATTATATTACACTTTTCGTTTTCACTTCCTTCGCATGTTATTTCGTACACTACGTTATTTTGTTGGTGCGGCTCTATTGGAGTTTTTGTTTTGGTAAATACTGAAGACAACAACTTATAATGAGACAAAACGCTACTACAGTGTAACATACGTACCTAGACTCAGCATCTATATCAGCAAGCGGACACACAGCTGATCTAACTAAAACAAAAATAATAGACACCAAGTCTAGTTCAGGCAATCGCCGTGTTAAGACGTGTTGTGTAATCAGTGAATTGCTTAGTGAACGAACAAGTTCTTGTCTCTTGCCTATTGGTGCTTAGTGCTTGTGTTACTACACAATAGTATACAGTTATCACATAAAGTGTATAAGAGCATAAAGTACAAACTTAAACAGGGCAGTAGTTACCCTTCGCAATAATGAACGGGGCTGACCCCCCCGATAGCAACAGGTTTCGCTTGCTCGATCCTGACTTATCGCTACCCAAAAAAACGCATTAAAGTCAATGATTTTGTTCCTCTCCCGGAGATAAAACAAAACGATGACCATATTCCTCGTTTTCTAATCGCCAGTGCTACGGGACCTACCATCGAAGAAAAAAATCCGCCCCTTATCTTCATATAACGTCTTTCAAATTGAAAGAGGCCTAAAACACATATGCGCTGACAGCATTGTAGTTACTGAACTGAGGTCCGGTGACCTGTTGATCAAAACCACAAATGCAAAAGCAGCCGACCGTTTCATGAAAGCCACTCACATAGGTATAATACCTGTGAAAATAACGTCACACAAGGGCCTTAATACTATTCAAGGACGCATTTATTCGAAAAATCTGATCGATATTTCCGAGAAAGAACTGACAGAAGAACTATCCAGTCAAAAGGTTGTCGAAGTAAGGAAAGTAATGCGTAAATCAGGCGACCGTTTAGTTCCAACAGGCGCTGCTATCTTAACATTCGACCTAATTCGCAGACCAGACATCATAAAACTCGGTTGGGAGAGAGTCCGTGTCCAGGAATACATCCCGAATCCCATGAGATGTCGCAATTGTCAACGTCTAGGTCACACAAAGAATAGATGCCGGAACACAGAACTCTGCAAAGAATGTGCCAATACAACACCACATGAAACATGTCAGAGGACTTTCTGCATTAACTGTGAAAATGAAGCTCACCCTTCATACGATCCTAGCTGTCCTACATTCCTGAAGCATAAATCAGTCAATAAAATAAAAAATCGACCGTCGATGCACAATTAGAGATGCGTGGAAAATTTTCAATAGCAACCCAGCAGCATTTCAAATCCAACCCTTCAAAAAGAATATTAATACGCCGTCCATGGCACAGATCGTTAAAAACAATAAGCCCGCTACAAATGAAATAGATAGGAATAACAAAGAAGATAATAATGCACAGAATTCAACAACAAAGAAACCCAACAAATATCAAGAAAAATACATAAGCAACGGAACATCTAACAAACAAAAGCAGAATACGTACACCAGCAACAAGGAGTTTTTGCAGAAAAATGTAGAAGAAACCACACCAAAAAGAAAACAACCATCAAAACCAACTAACACAGACACAACTATTCAAGCATCAACTTCTAATAGCACTACTACAACCAATGGCACGCCAACAGGCAATTTTACCCACTCAACAACAAATGAAACAGAAACATCACCTTACAGCCAATTATACAAAAAATTTCCTGACCTTAATGTCCTGATCACCCCAAAAACATTCACACATACTTGTCCCCAACGCAACATACCCAGCGAACCAGAGGAAACCGATATTACAGACTACGACTTACACCTGTCATAAAGCCACAATCGATTTATTTTTT
>NW_023458706.1:125127-128443 GCF_013731165.1 Rhagoletis pomonella
CCGGCGCAGAAGCCGCATCGGTGGAACCATTGGGAGAACGTGCCCCAAACAGTGGTCCTTCGTCACCCCTATTTGACACCAGCCCGCAACAGTCCAGGCGGATCATCGCGACAATATATGTACAAAAAAATCAGTAAAACCGTAAGTTAGAACCTCAATTCTCTTTGTTTACACGGGGGGAAAGAAATAAATAGAACCAAGATGTTTCGATGTTAATGATGAATTCAGTAAAGAGTCGATTTATTTCAATATAGATATATATATAATGTTGAATAATAAAATATTTGGATACCTTTGGACGGGAGTGGCCTGGTAGCTGAAGTGCTCGCGCTGATCTTCTAAACCGAAGTGATTAGAAAAGTTTACGGGACCTTAAATCGGACCGCCGGACAGTAACTGACGTTAAGGGGAAACTTGACGAGAGTTCATTATCCGGCGGGATATTAAAATTAACCGCGCATACTACTCCATGTGCGCATGCATGTGTCTGTGTATGCACATACCATATAATATATATTTACGGTGACCATCCGTCCTTTATTTCAAAGGACAGTCCTTTATTTTAACCCCCTGTCGCCGTGTATTTTTAAACTTAAATAAAGTTAAAATTTTTGGCTTTAAAGACACAAAAAAAAACATCATGCAAAGTTAATTTAACCATACGAATCCAAAAGGCATATTTAGCCTGTAAGCTTATAGTAGCAAACTATTTATTGACGTGTAGCCAGAGTTGGGCAAAATTTATTCGAATGACGAATAACAAACGAATAAATGGTTTTTCTTGTTATTCGTAAATAATAAATAATTTTGTTTATTCAAAAAAAAAAATTATTCGAATGATGGATAAATTATTTTATTCGTTATTCGAATAATTATTATCTTCATTATTTATTCGAATATCGAATAAAATAATAATAAAAGAAGTAATTTATGTATATAGATATGTACATATATTTATGTATAAAATGGTAACCGTTTTCGTTGTTGCGATTTAACTAAAACCTCTGGATAGATTTAAGTCAAATTTTCGGAGGTTATTCCCTGCGCATAAAGTCCTATTAAAGGCTACTAGAAAACTCCTTGGTGGCGATGGAGCCGAGTTATTTATAAAAGCCGTATTTATGAACAGATTTCGTTCAAATTCAAAATGTGTTCTTCCTGCATGATGAAAAATACTTATGCGAAAAATGGACCCGCTAGGTGGCGCTGCAGTTGAGTTATTTAGAAAATCCCTATTTATTGTACAATCAGGTTGCAATTCATAATGGTGCTGCAGTCGAAATCATTAGAAACCCCATATGTTTGGACTACTTTATTTTTTATGTTTATATTATATGAATGTACGATGTCTTACGTCATCATACACCCTAAATGCGACTTTGCATCTACCTCCGCTTGATGAAATTGCTCGGGCGGCCATTGCTGCAGCAGTAAGACTCAAGGAAACCAGCTCTTGGATATTTTAAAAGTGGCGAATCAGCAAGGAAAGTAACGACCACATCTTTCCAAGAAAGACCACTGTTGGTATATCAATGGCCAAATTTTACATCGAGGGTTTTTGGCTCTCCTATAATAGAAAACGCACATCTGTGCTCTTCAGCTTCCTTATAAGGACTTTTGTTGGCCTACATGACATAAGCCTAGAGGCTGACGCATCGGACCAATGTTGTAGTTGCAAGATCATAGAAGAAGATTACGCACGCTTAGAAAAGATCTCACAAGTGGAAATAAGACCATCGGTAAAGCTCATGACATTGAAAGGGATTTTTTCTTGCATATAGCATCAGAGCGCTATTTTTTGGCAGAAATATGTGTGAGAAGGGTTCTGCTCTTTAGTTGTTCAACCTAAATTAAGAATTTTTACTTTACCCATATTTGGGATTCAACGCTATTCTTGCATGGGCCAACGCAAAAAATCTTATCAGGGGCCGCGAAACCAGAGGGAATGAGCTAGTATTCTTGATAAAATAGTAAACAGAATTCAGCTAACTCACAATACTTGACAATAGAAATAAAAGTAAAAGGTGGCTCAATGTGTTAAAATGAGTTTTTATTCATTATTTAAAATAACGAATAAAACAACGAATAAATTATTCGAAAGCAATTTATTCACGAATAATTTATTCGTAAATGAGTTATCTGCGAATAATTATATTACGGATAAAATTTTATTCGAATAATTATCTAAATAACAATTTATTCGAATAATGCCCATCTCTGCGTGTAGCACACAAACAGATATTAACCCCAAGGAGTAGGGAAGTAGCAAATTCGGGCTGGGAACATTTCGTTAGCAAGAATTTATGAGTAGGATTGGGGCCACGGTTGCTTTTTGTCAACAATAATTTGCATCAACAAGTCGTTAAATTAAAAAAATGTACAATCTTGCTGCGATTTACTAATGAGCGATGTATGTAAAATTTTTTTTTTTTACTTAATTAATTTAACTAATTCCACTGATTTGAAAGATATTGGTCTGAAAAAGCTGTGTTCGTAATCAGAAACACAATACGTATAGATTCAGGTTTTATTTTCTCACTGGAAGTAAATAAAAAAGTTATTATGTTCGAAATGCAGCCGTGGACGCCGATTTAACTGTGGTCAACTACACAGAGTCTGTATAATCAAAATGACGTTTTAAGGGTGTTTATTTAATGGTATAGGCTCCAGCCTGGCGTGCGGGTCCCCAGTCCAGCTGACGGTTCTCTTCGGGGTAGAATCCTGGTATTCTACTACTTCCATCACCACCCTTGTTGGAAATGTCGTTGGTCTGGTAAAAAAGTTTATGTTTCTTCTTTTTTTTTGTTGTTAGCCGTTTATTTGAGACGTAATTGATTTGTGTTTTTTTATCAGGGATTGCAGGCATAACGACATGCTGCGTATCGTTCGATTAAGAAAAAACCCGACGCTGATTGGCAATTTTACTCACCGAACCCTTTTGGAACCGAAGATATGTGAGGTTTTAAGTATTTTTAGTATTATTTTAAAATTGTTACTTTCGGGGCGGGTCTAAACTATAAATTGCCTACTCAGTTTATGCAATCTCTTCAAAATAAAGCGGATAGAAAACCAGTAAGCTTGAGTTTAAAAAATTTGAAACAAAAAACATACCGTACATTTGTTAAACTTGCTAGCCAGATCATTTGACTCATTTGAAGAGGGACCCAGTGTCATGCCTCAATCTGGCATAAAAGCGTACTGAGCTCTTCAACGGTGTATTTGTGAGCGGACGCCACCTTTTTAAAGCTGCCTCCCAGAGTCCTCCCATGTGAGGAGCGGCAGCAGGTATAAAATGCCATGTAAATGTTTGATGGTT
>NW_023458706.1:128453-136017 GCF_013731165.1 Rhagoletis pomonella
GAAGAGTTCCCATAATTTGTGTCTGAGATCGTTTTTTGTAGATGGTAAAAATTTTACAATTGTGTGTGGTAGACCTAATCATGTTTTTTAACCAGGGAACCCAGTACTGGGTACGAATAAGGCGTAGCATGAGTTGATTTTCTCCGTGTAAGGAGACTTGGTGAATCAACAGGACTATAAGACGTGACAATCTGCAGTTATACGGAATAATGATTGGATGGCGCTCATTATATGCTAAGTCCTGGGATGCTGCGAGGCGGCCTCCATCCCTGATGATGTCGTGCTTGTCGACGAACGGATTAAGCGGAAAGATTTCACTCTTTGCATCGATGGGTTTTCTAGTTTTGAAATTCGTGTATTCTTCTCCGTAGTATTGCTTCTGGTAGATTGTTATCAAGAGATGTGTCGTTGTCTTAATTTCATCTGATGAAATTAAGCAAGAGTTTTCCTGAAATGAACACTCTCAAAGCTCTCGGTGGATCTGAAAATCGGTCAAGAATATCGATATTGTTTTCTTTTGTTGATGCATAAGCATGGACTCTTTTTTCTTCAACTTCTGTGTGATAGTTAGTTTCTTGAGCGGGCCACTTAGTGTTGTCTTCTTGCTACCAAGAAGGTCCCTGCCACCACAAAAAATGTGTGACCAATTCCGAAGCAGGTAGTCCTCTGCTAGCCAAATCGGCTGGATTCGAAGCCGAGTCTACATGTAACCAGTCCTTGTTACCGACTTTCTCTACTTTTTTCGTAATTCGGTGTGCGACGAAAGTTGACCAAGAACAAGGTGGCTTTCATATCCATGCGAGTACGATGGTAGAATCTGTACAAAGATGAGTTCTTAATTGTCCTAGGTTGAGGTTGTTGGTTACTGATTCTATGATTTCTGCGAGCAGCACGGCTCCGCAAAGCTCCAGTCGAGGTAGCGATATAGTTTTGAGAGGAGCTACTTTGGTTTTTGCCGAAAGAAGGTTGACCAAAACTTTATCATCTCTTTTGACGCGCATCTATGCAGTAGCCGCATATGCTTTTTCTGATGCGTCGCTGAATCCATGTATCTCGATGTCATCTCCTGGTGAGAAGTGTACCCATCGAGGTACTCTAATATTGTCGATTTCGTGATAATGTTTGGTAAAATTCTGCCAGCATTCCAAAGTCGTAGAAGACACAGCCACATCCCAGTCTGTGCTTTCTAGCCAATACTTTGTATGAGTATTTTGGCTACGACTATTATTGGAGCAAGCCATCCTAGCGGACCAAATAGCTTGGCGATAGCTGATAATATCGCTCTTTTTGTGAGTGTATCGCGGTCCTCCAATGGTCTTGCTATGAAATAGAATAGATCCGTATGGGCATTCCATCTTATGCCAAGAGCCTTAACCGTGCTGGTATCTTCGAATGCCAAAAAGTCTTCACTGAGTAGATCCGTTTTTGGGATGTCCTTGAGAATTTCCGCACAGTTTAAGGTCAATTTCCTTAGCGGAAACCCGGCTGACCGTAGCACTTCAGAGATTTAATCTCTTGCTTTTACGGTAGAGCCGATGCTGTGTCCTCCAGCTAGCACGCCATCCACATACATGCATTTTCGTAGTATGTTAGATGCTATTGGGAAAGAACTTTCTACATCGTCAGCCAGTTGTAAAAGTGTCCTTATCGCGAGGTATTATGGCACAATTAATCCCAAAAGTGACAGTCTTTAATTCGTATAGACTTACAGGTTCGTTCGGGTTTGTACGGAAAACTATCCGCTGATATTTGGTATGGTTGCTATCCACCCAAATTTGTCGGTACATCTTCTCGATGTCACAATTAAAAACGTATCTGTATAACCTCCAGCGGAGTATAAGGATCGGAAGATCTGCTTGGAGAACTGGACCTGGGAGAAGTACATCGCTCATACTTGTGCCATTAGCCGTTGGACTTGAGACATTAAAGGCGACTCGAACTTTGGTGGAGGTACTTTCTGCCTTTATGACAGCGTGGTGAGGCAAATATTAGTTATCGGAAGAGTCTGCTGAAATACTATCATTAATTCTGGACATGCGTCCTAGTGATTCATATTCAGCTAGTACCCCATTATACTCATTTTGTAGGACAGTATCCTTTGCAAGCCGTGTAAAATTCCGGAAGAACTGAGAGCATGCTTTTTTAAAAGAAGGGCCTAGGCAGATGTTTACGGGAAATTCCTGCCTAAATGGTAGCGAGACTAAGGGCCGGTTGTTCAATGTCTGGTTATCACTACCACTACACTATCGACGATTTCGACATCATGCATGTAACATGTGATCGATAAAGCAGTAGTTGTGCTTAACCGGAGCTTCTACCTCCGATTTTTGCTAATCAGACATTGAACAACCGGCCCTAAGTAACGATTGTTTGTAACAGCCAAAACGAATCGAGATAGATATAGACAAATGTATACATAAATGCTCAGAATGAATAGAGAAATCGATTAAGCCAAGTCTGTCTGTCCGTCCGTCTGTCCGTCTGTCCGTCCGTCCGTCCGTCCGTGTACACGATAACTCGAGCAACCATTGAGATATATCAACGAAATTTGGTATGTAGGTTTCCGTTAATCCAAGGTAGGTTGGTATTAAAAATGGGCGAAATCGGGCTGTAACCACGCCCACTTCCCATATAACGGTAATTTCCAGAAATACGAAAACTGCGATATTTTAGTAACTACTGAAGATAATTCACTAAAAATTGATATTTACAATAATTTTCAGACAAGAAATAGGAATGTTACACATTTTTGGAAAATGGGCGTAGCCACGCCCACTTATAGTTACATGTCTATATCTTGGTAACCGCTGCACCAATTTCTTCCAAGCTTGGCACAGTTGTTGGCCTTGATACAGCATACTAAATGGCCGTAAATTTAAAAAATCGGACAATAACCACGCCCACTTCCCATATAACGGTAATTTCCAGAAATAAGAAAACTGCGATATTTTAGTAACTACTGAAGATAATTCACTCAAAATTGATATTTACAATAATTTTCAGACGAAAAATAAGAATGTTATAAATTTTTGGAAAATGGGCGTAGCCACGCCCACTTATGGTTACATGTGTATATCTTGGTAACCGCTGCACAAATTTCTTCCAAACTTGGCTCATATTTTATTTCGTAATATTTATACCCGAGCGCACTTGTGCACAAGGGTATATTAATTTTGTTCACATAACGGTTGTTTGTAACAGCCAAAACGAATATATATAGAGGTAGATATAGACAAATGTGTACATAAATGCTCAGAATGATTAGAGAAATCGATTAAGCCATGTCTGTCTGCCCGTCTGTCCGTCCGTCCGTGTACACGATAACTCGAGCAAACATTGAGATATCTCAACGAAATTTGGTATGTAGGTTTTCGTTAATCCATGGTATGTTGGTGTTGAAAATGGGCGACATCGGACTGTAACCACGCCCACTTCCCATATAACGTTAATTTCCAGAAATACGAAAACTGCGATATTTTAGGAACTACTGAAGATAATGCACTCAAAATTGATATTTACAATAATTTTCAGACGAAAAATAATAATATTATAAACTTTTGGAAAATGGGCGTAGCCACGCCCACTTATGGTTACATGTGTATACATATCTTGGTAGCCGCTGCTCCAATTTCTTCCAAACTTGGCACAGTTGTTGGCGTTGATACGGCATACTAAATGGCTGAAAATTTTAAAAATCGGACAATAACCACGCCCACATCCCATATAACGGTAATTTTCGGAAATACGAAAACTGCGATATGTCAGTAACTACTGAAGATTATTCACTCAAAATTGATATTTACAACAATTTTTAGATCAAAAATAAGAATATTATAAATTTTTGGAAAATGGGCGTAGCCACGCCTACTTATGGTTACATGTGTATATCTTGGTAACCGCTGCACCAATTTATTCCAAACTTGGCACAGTTGTCAACCCCTACAATACTAAATACCCATACTAAATGGCCGAAAATTAAAAAAAATCTGACAATAACCACGCCCACATCCCATATAACGGTAATTTAGAGAAATAAAAAATCTTCGATAAATCAGTAAATATTAAAGCTAATTTATTCAAAATTCATGCTTCTTTACCAGGAAATACGTTTATGGTAAAATTTTGGAAAATGGGTGTGGCACGGCCCACTTATGATCACATATATGTATATCGGTAACCGTTCTACCAATTTGTACCAAACTCGGTATTTTTATTGTGCTTGCCACATAAAAGCAAAGCATTGAAAATTATTGAAATCGGACTAAAATTACGGCCGCTTTTCATATAATGCTAAATTTCAGAAATGCTTGAAACTGCAATATTTCGAAATTTAAGGACGTTAGTTTACTAAAAATTGATACACCCCGGCTTACCATCTAGCGGTAGCTTTCGTAAAGGTGAAAGTCATATGTTAAATACTTGCGCCGGGTATATAATGTTCGGCTCCGCCCGAACTTAGACTTTCTTACTTGTTTGATATGTCTTCTAGTTCCTAGAATGCAGTAAGCTGCTTGTCCAAGACAACTTCACTGTGATACGAAACTATATTGTTGGTTGGATTGGGTGCATCTGTGCAACCGGGTAATATCCAACCGAACACGGTTTCTTGGGCGAGAAGTGTACTGAGTACATTTTTCTGCAGGCCGCATAAAATAATTTGCGGATAAATATCTCCGCAAAGTACGAGGTCTACTTCTTCATTAACGTAAAACCGTTTATCAGCTAGAACAAGACCTGGAAATACCTGCATAGTCATGGCGCTGATATGACAGGATGGTAGATTTCCAGTTAGTTTTGTTAGGATGAGCACCGTTGCATTCAGGCTGAACAATGGATCAACTGGGGATCGAAGTTCTATGCTGCATGCCTCTTTGACCTCGCAGAGGTTGCATTCGTAATGCCCGTGACTTGGGCATGCATCGTCTTAGCTGGCAGGTTGATTCTGCGTTTGAGTCGTTCTGATATGAACGAACACTCTGAACCAGAATCAATAAGTATTCGAGCAGAAAAATCTGTGCCATTGAGACGTATATTTACGCAAGCTGTTCCTATGAGCACACCTGAATTCGTGTTAACATAACAGGACTTAACGTTTTTGCTTTTATTGTTATGAGTTCTATTATTAAAGCTGCGCTTTGCTTGAGCCTGTTGAGAAGAAGATGCTCAGTTATTGACAGGTCCAGTCGGCATGCGAGCCGCTGTTGCCTTTTGCACATTTGTCTGAATATGCAGGAGCGAGTGATGTCGCGAGTGGCACGTGCTGCAATTAAAGGGGCTTGTGCACCTTGTCACGGTATGTGCAGCACTCAAACAATTCAGGAAACTGTTCTTGCTCTTTAAGAAATTAAACCTCTCATCAGGCGTAAGCTTCAAAAATTTGGAATAGCGGCGTAGTTTGTGCTCATTCGTTTGGCCCATTGTGCAAGTGAACTTGGTCACGCTTGCCTGGAATGCACCAAGTCTTTTGGTATGGGCTCCTGAAGGGTTTTTGGTGTTTTGCGGCTTTGGCGCTTTAACCACTTTTGTACCCTTCAAGCCTGTCAGGGTTTCCAGGGTTTGAAACCTGTTAGACTTCGGTAAGGCGCCTGTGTAGTCTATGGTTTGCTCCCATAGAGCCAAAGTACTGTCAGGCAATTCAGTAGAGCAATGATACACAATAATTGCGTCCCAATTTGAAATGTCAATTTGATGACTTTGTAGGGATGAAAAGCAATTATTAATATCGCGCTGCAATCTTTTTATTGAGCTACCACACTCACTATCAACGGAATTAAGATTAAACAGAATTTTTAATAGTGTATTAATGAGGATACGCTTATTTTCGTATCGCTCACACAAATTACTCCACGCTGTGGCGAAACCTTCATTAGTCATAAGACACTTATTCACAATGTCTTTGGCCTCCCCTCTAGTTTTTTGGTTGAGGTAATATAGCTTCTCAACTGGAGTAAGCTCCTGATTCGAGATGTAAATGGCCGTGAACATATCTCATGGCCAAGACAGATAATCGCCTTTGAAAACATCGGTATCACACGGTGGAAGGTAAATATTGTGTTTTCGCATAGGCTTCTGCTCTACATCCCGGTCTTCTTTTGCTAGTTTCTCAGCCTGAGCAGCCAAAAACGACATGCAATTTACATAACTAGCAAACGCGCCTCTATTTATTTTTCTGTATGTCCTCTTATCTTCTTGTGAAAATTCTTCAGAGGTGTTGAGGGCATCGTAAGCTAGTTTTGTTTTCGCCCACAGAGCTCTGAGTTTCCTGCTTAATCGCAAGGACATGCTTATTTTGCTCTGATATTGACGAAGCAAGAAAGTCGGACTAGAATTCTGTCACTTCTTCCGCTAAGCTCATGAATGAATTCATTGTGAGGTTGAAAATGGGTTTACAACCAACAGAAAGAACAGGAGTTCGTAAAAGTTTAAACATCTTTTCGAAGATTTGATAATGCTAAAGGCAAATATGTAGCAGATTATTCGAACCTGTTGAATTTTTCAAAAAACGAAATTGTTTGCCGGTAGAGTCAAAATACCAAAAACCGCCAAAGAGTGTAAAATGTATCCACAATGAAAATATTCATAATTTTTCCAATTCTTTATTTTTAAATTTTTTTTCAGCAAAGGTTTATGGATATAATGTAAATTTGATGCGTGTATGCAAATAAAACTCGCCACCCAACTGTGCAGATATATACGTGTAGATATATATGTATTTCTAGGGACCAGCAGTGTCCTTATAAAACAATAAAATGTGTGCAGATCAAAAAGCAATAGAGCCAAGATTCAACAAAGTGACTTTAGCGGTATTTTATTTGTCCAGAAATTTAAGCTATTAGCTTATTTTGTATGGAGGACTTACCCAACATAATTATATTGGCTTATGAAAAGCTATCTTGGCTTGTGTATTGAACAAGAGGCATTGCCATTCAGCATCAGAGATTTTCTCCTTCAGCCAATCAGAAAGAGGTAAAATTTTACTTTGACACTATTTGCAGTCAAACAACTGTCAAAATTAGGCTAACATAGGAAATAAGCTAATTTCGTTTTATTTGACCAAGCTTTTTGCTTGTGATGGTTGAAAAAAACATGCCTTTTGTGAAAAAGAATAACGTGAATTAAGGGCTAGTTGTGAAAAACTCCGATGAATACTTTGAATTGAAAAGCTAATTAACATGCAGATTTCGGAAGTGAGGTTATGTGTTCACAAACCAATGACAAGTGAATTGTGAAAAGAGGTTAGTGCAAGAAATTGACTACTTCTGTGAAACTAACACAAAAAGTGAATTTAATCTAATGACGATAGCAAGAAAGTCGGAAATCAAAAAAAAAACTGATATTGCAACTAAATTTAAAATGGATATTACACTTTTTACTGTCGTGTGCGTGTGTGTACACTTTAAGCCAATAATAACTGTTGCCACTCGAATGTGGAGAATCACTTGACGATATTACGAATATGATGCTTTCACAAAGTCACTGCTATATGGCTATCTTTGCACTCGCGTAGTTTTATATTGATGCTTTGACGCAAATTAAACGATATTTTTTTTTTTTTTTTTTTTTT
>NW_023458706.1:136117-143901 GCF_013731165.1 Rhagoletis pomonella
GTTAGTTTCAATGTTGAGTTGTGGCGGTATATGAGGAGTTGAATGCTGAAAAAGTGTTGGTTGGTGACGAAAAACTTTAAATTTGTGGCGCAGACGTGGTGTCCTGGTATAATTCGTTGTAATGGCAGACCCAATTTGGTTATGGCAAACTCGCTTTGAAAAAGACGGTGGACTGTATTTCTATTTTTTCGCTGGTATTCCAATTATCGCACGGTCCCAAAATTGGCGCTGGCAATTTTTCATGGTTATTTAAGTCGGACGGCTCCGAATGGACCAAATGTTTACACGGGGGGCGATTGGGGATTACGCTCCGGTGCAAATATAACAGAAAGAAATAAATAGAACCAAGGTATTTCGATGTTAATGATGAAGTCAGTAAAGAATCGATTTATTTCAATATAGATATTTATATAATGAGGAATAATAAAATATTTGGATACCTTTGGACGGGATTGACCTGGTAGCTGATGTGCCCGCGCTGATCTTCTAAACCGAAGTGATTAGAAAAGTTTACGGGACCTTAAATCGGACCGCCGGACAGTAACTGACGTTAAGGGGAAACTTGACGGGAGTTCATTATCCGGCAGGATATTAAAATTAACTGCGCATACTACTCCATGTGCACATGCATGTATCTGTGTATGCACATTGCCATATAATATATATTATATGTTTACACAGACACTTATGCACGTACATATATTACTTATTTACACACCCCCCTAGTGTAAATAAGTAATATTTAGGCTGAAGGCCTAAACACTCTTACTAACCCCACGGTAACATCTCATTAGAAATCGGATTAAAAAGTAAAGCAATTAGTTATATCCCGCCAAAAGTTGAACCTACTGTATCTATGTACATACATAATATATAACATAAAGTAAACCTCTCACATAGATACAGTAGAACATCTCTCAAAAATAACTAAATAAATAGTGTTTACGGGTTGAAGATAAAAAATTTAAATTTTTCGAAATAATTTCAGCTTAAAAGAACGTTAAATCTCGTATTCGAGGTCAATTTATTCTCTTGTTATTTTTATATTGCTAACCCCAAATGTTATATAAATGTAGATATATTATACACACACATACAAACATATATGAAAATAAAAGCGGTGTGAGCGGTACAGCAAGCAAACATACTTATGTGCATACGTGTATATGTGCAATAAATGCTTGAACAGTGGTACATGATTGGTTCAGTGTGACACAAAATAATTAAAATTTAATTAACCTCAAATCTCTTTCGGAACAAAGCATTTTTGCTTTCGTTTTCTTCTTTTACATTATCGTGCAATAACAAGTGAACGGTTTTTACATCCCTGTTCATTGACCCTCAATTCGCCTTACAGTATAAAAGCTCGGGGGCATTTCCTTTATCTGTTGTAAAATCTCTCGTGTTTACCAAGTTGTACTGGTGCGATACCGAAGTTTCGATCCCCCTAAATTGTTCACCTTTCCGCAACTCTTCTTTCTTCAGCTCAAAGCTTCTTAAGTCTCATTCCCCATTTCAACTGCAGCATTCGTGAATGTGAAACGTACCCGAAAGTGACAACACCAAAAAAAGCCCAAAATGAGTGAAGAAGAGAAAATACAAGGTTTTTTCACCGATTCTCAGCGACCAACGCGTTCAGCAGGAAGGTCCACGAAAAAAGCCTAAGCTACCCAACCCAACAGAGAAGTTTATTGCGGAGACTGATAACCTCATGGACCACTGCTCTCGGTTTAGAGCGCAAGTACCCGATCCAAACCAATACTGAGTCTGCACTACTTATCAAAGATAGAAACATTGACAAGTTTTGGGATCGCGTACAAGATGCCCATGATGTAATTATTGAGACCGATGACAATGACCTTCCCGAAGACTTTACACAAGGCCCAGATAGCAGACCGGCTGCAACTTATGAAACCAGTTAATAACCCCGCACCCCCTCCAATTGTTCCTCAACCCAAAGAGAGTGAAATCACCTTAAAAGTCCCAACTTGCGAAACTGAAATGTTTAATGGGGGTTATGAACAAGGGCCGTCTTTCCGTGACATGTTCACGGCGGTCTACACCAACCACCCAAAACTCACTCAAGGACCGAAACTGTACCATCTAAGGTACAAAACCCTAAGGCAAATTCGGTGAAATCGTAAGGCAATTTCCTCTGACTTACGATAGTTTTAATTTAGCGTGGGAGGCCCTTAAGTCTCGATACGAGAATAGACGCGTTCTCGTAGACAACCAAATCTGCATTCTTATGAACCTCAAACCCACTATCACAGAAAATATCGATGATATACAGAGGTTGCAATCATCTGTTAACAATTGCCTCCAAATCCTCGCCACTCAGCAGGTGTCAACCGAAAGCTGGGATCCCATCCTTATATATATCGTCACCTCCAAACTTCCAGAAAACACAGTGTCCTTATGGGAACAATCTCTCAATTCCTGAAAAGACCTTCCAAACTGGGCGCAGATGAACCAATGTGTAAACATTCGGGTCATTCGCGGTGGGGCTGCCCAAAATTTCACTAACTGTCAACTCAGGAGCGCAGACAAGTTATTAAAGAAGACAAAATGTGCTTTAACTGCTTCTTCCAATCCTATCTATTAAAAGACTGCGCAAGTACCCAGACTCGTTTCCACTGTCATGAACGACATAATATGGAACTTCACGAAACTTCTAACTCTACGCCGAAAATACAGCAGCAACAAAAAAACTCATCTCAGGTCGCACTGATAGCATCGACCTTCAAACTCCCGATGGAGAACAAGAAGAAGCCCCCTCGAGTTCGAATAGAACGAGAGTGCAGTTTTTTATTCGGAGAATGAATGTAAAATACTCCTCCCTACTGCCACTGTGGCTGTAGAACAAAGAGGTGAGCTCTTTAAACTAAGACCACTCATAGACGAAGGGCCAGAACGGAGTTTGATCTCCACAAAAGCCCAGACCAGACTAGGGCTACCATTTCAAAGCTCGAGCTTAAAAATCTCAGGCATGGGAGGAAGAGTAGTCCAGACCTCTAATAAACTGTGCTCTTTAGTCCTAGTATCTGCTGATTTGACAATAAAAATAAGTGCCCAAGCAATCGTTTTGCCCCAATTAATGAAAATTCTCCCTAGGTTCCAGCTAAGTCATCAGCAAAGAAATAAATGGGCCCACTTATCACTAGCAGACCCAAACTGTCTCTCCCCAAATCAGATAGACCTAGTACTTGGTAGCGACCTCATCCCGCATATTATGCTCGAAGGCATACAATACAAGTAGAGGAGACCTCAAACGAACATCTCAACTCCCACCTACGAAGGTTCCCGGAAATAGAGGAAGTTTCGAAACCGCATACTCACTACCCCCGAAGATGAAATGTGTGAAAACTCTATAAAGCCACAACCACGCGCACAGTCGATGGTCGCTATATGGCACGCCTCCCATTGAAGCCGAGTTTCCCCACCGACATCGCCCTAGGCCATTCTCGCTCCTCAGCTCTACAACAATTTCTCAGCTTGGATAGGTCTTCACAAAATGGGTGACCTTAAAACTCTGTATGATAACGTCTTGGAGGAATACGTAACACTCAAACACATGGAAGAAACTGATTTTTATGAAAAGTCCTCAGCAGGCAATTACCGATCGTTCTACCTCCCTCACCACGCGGTTGTTAAACCCGAGAAATGAACGAACAAGGTGCGAGTTGTATTCAATGCATCAAAGACTTCTGGCTCCGGGCACTCTCTCAATGACATCTTATACACCGGACCAGCCTGACCTTATGCTCCTCATGGAGAACTTATAAATTTGTATTCAATGGTGATGTTGAAAAAATATATCGACAAATACTGCTGCACGAAGACGACCAAGATTTCCGGAGAATACTATTTCGTTGCACCCCAAATATAATAATTGGTGTCAATGTGCGCCCTACCTCGCTATCCGAACCCTTCACCAGCTCTCCCAAGACATAGAAATGACATTTCCCATAGCTGTGCCCATACTGAAAAACGAAACATACGTAGACGACATTCTTTCCGACAGCCATGACCTACTCACAACTACCGAGTCTCTCGCCAAGTCATCCAAGCTCTTAACTCAGCAGGCTTCCCTTTGAAGAAAATTACCGCTAACCATCCCGAAATCCTCAGAAGTGTAAATGAAGAGGACTTGCTTGATATAAATTTCCTCGAGTTTGAGAAAGCAAGTGCCACGAAAACTCTCGGAATGCAATGGAACGCTCTCACTGATACGTTCTCTTATACGATTGATTCCATTCCGGCTTCCTCAGCAAGTACAAAGCGGCAAATTCTCTCCTCTGTCGCAAAACTTTTTGAAACGGCAGGATGGCTTGCGCCGGTAATCATTCAGGCAAAAATTCTTCTATAAGAGCTTTGGCTAGATGACACTGATTGGTATGAGCAGGTAAAACCCCTCCGTCTTATCAAATGTCGCCAATTCGCCAAAAATTTATAGGCAATCTCCACTATCCAAATACCCCGATGGGTAGATTATATGCCAGATCAACAGCCAGAACTGCATGGCTTCTGCGACGCCTCGGAAAAGGCTTATTGCGCCACAATTTATGTCCGCACCATACACGATACTCGTGTCTCCTCTCACCTTCTAGTAGCCAAGGGAGCGGTGGTGCCTCTCAAGACAACAAGAGTACCACCGATTGAACTGTGCGGAGCTCTCCTTTTAGCAAAACTCATCGCAGTCGTCCAATCTCACCTTAATCTCGCACCAAATAAGCTCAACCTCTGGTCGGACTCCGAAATGGTTCTGGCATGGCTCGAAAAGATGCCTCACGCCTGGAAGACCTTCGTAGCCAACAGCACCGCACAAATGATCGAGCTAGTCGGAAATGCTACATGGCGACACGTATGTAGCAAGGACAATCCCTCGGATATGGGCACCAGAGGGTGTAAACCGCTAGACCTGGCAGCTTCCTCCCTATGGTGGAACGCCGCCGCAGAAAATATCGACGCCCTAGACCCATTATCATCGTTTCCCCGTGCTCTTAAGCTCTAGCGCAATCTCGCTACTTTCATAGCGAAAAGGGACGTTTACTAAATTCCATGGTCATTGACAAACGAAGCTCTTTGCGCACCCTCAACCCATTTTTGGGCAAAAATGATTTGCTTAGAATCAATGGTCGCTTAGCTCACTCCACTTTGAGCTATAATGAGCAACATCCCGTCATAATCCCAGAAAAATCACGACTCGCGGTTCTTTACGTGCGATTTCTGCAAGACCTACTGCTTCACGCAGACATGCGTCCCATGCAGCAATGTATTAGGCAGGAATTCTACATCCCGCGGCTGAAACCACTCATCAAAAAATTTATATATCAATGCAAAATCTGTACTCTCCATAAGCAGCAAATCCACTCGCAAATCATGGCAGCCTTGCCTCCGGAACGATTCACCTAGGCTCCGCCTTTTACCACCACCGGTGTTGATTTTGCGGGGCCTTTTCAAATAAAGGCCTCTTTGATAAGAGCCCACACCTTAGTAAAAGGCTACGTGGCCGTTTTTGTGTGCTTCTCTACAAAAGCTGTTCACCTTGAGCTGTGCTTAGACCTCACAACCAATGCGTTTCTGGCAGCAATTGCTCGCTTCATTGGACGCCGTGGATACCTCACAAAGATGATGAGTGACAACGGCAAAACCTTCATAGGTGCCAAAAGAGCCACCGAATAGGAGTTTACAGCCTTTCTCACGGAAATGTCCCAAGAAGTCATGAACAAGTACTCCCCTCAGGGCATCGATTGGAAATTCATCCCCCCCGGTGCTCCCACCATGGATGGCTTGTGGGAATCTGCAGTCAAAAGTTTTAAACTGCACTTCAAAAGGATTGCCGGAACTCACACATTAAACTTTGAAGAATTTGCCACCCTCTTGGTAAGAATAGAAGAAGTATTAAATTCCTGACCTATCCCGTGACTGTCGCATGACCCTTCTGAATTCACCGCTCTCACACCCGGCCATTCCCTCATAGGTGCTCCTCATCTGGCCATCCCTGAGGAGAATCATGAAGATCTGTCTTTGACCAATCGGTGAGAAAAGGTAAAAGGTTACATCAGCACTTCAGCAGACGTTGGAAAGAAGACTATCTGAAAGACCTCCAAAAAAGACATAAATGGAAAAATCCACAAGTAGACCCCAAGATCGGCGAGTGCGTTCTCATAAACGACGACACCATTCCACCTACGGAGTAGCGTCTAGGACGCATAGAAAAGGCGTATCCCGGGCCGGATGGGCACATACGCGTCGTGGACGTTCGCACTCAGACCGGTATTCTCACACGACCACTTGTGATGCTATGCTTCCTTCCAACTGAGGAAAATCTCCCGCCGCTCACACACCCCGAGCAACCAATAAAATAATATTGACCTACCTTCTTGCTACTCCTGAAATCCCTCTTCCCGCTCAGCCCGCTCCCCGCCGCTATAATGCTCCCTGTAGAGTACGATCGCCACACACCAAACTACACTCACATCCATAAAATCTAATTTTCTCATCACTAAAATCCCCCGTAAACCCATCTTTTAAGATCTCTATGGATGAAGCTCCTCAGTCGGCACCACGCAGATTCCTCCGGTCGGAGATAGCTGCCGCCACCAACAACGAAACTGAGTTGCACAAGTCGGCTGAACCAGCAGAAGAAGAGTACCAGCGATGCCGCCTATGTAAACGTCACCACGCCGTACGTAAATGACCTCTGTTCAGGGGGATGCAACCGCAGCAGAGGTGGTTACTTGCACGCGCACAAAAGTTTTGTGTAAATTGCTTGGCGCTTTCACACGCCACCAGCGAATGCACCTCCTTGACTAGGTGCCGAACTTGCGGTCTACGACACCACTCACCCCTGCATCGCCAGGTGTCATCATCTGGCGCGCATCGCTCTGGCCAACTATACCCATCGTCCCGGTCATCTAAGCTACACCGTCGACCAGCAAGCAAAACTATGCAACCAGCCGGTCGTCAAACAGCTAGAGAACCGCTCCCGCTGCCCACCATCCCTCGCCGCAACCTCCGCCATACTACTCAGGGGAAAGGTGACCGAACTTTTGGTCCAGGATGCTATACGAACGCCCAATGAACTGAAAGAGGCTCTATCCGCTGACCGCGCCTAGGGCGGCCACGATGTTGAGGAGAGCAGCACTGCAACCGCATAACTTCGTTTATTTTTAACATTTTTGCTATTGGCGATTATACGCTTATATTTTCTTATATATGCATGCATACATATAGCTACGTATGTAAAACTGCTGCTTTGAGCAGAATGTAAATACTTTTTGAATTTTGTACGCCCGCGTTGGTAACCCTATGTCAGCACGTTGTCAGCAAATGTAAGCTACGATAAAAAGCAGCGAGTAGTGCTGACATATACATACTTCTTCTTTTATACACTTTTTGACCCTTGAAACTAATAGTTGTGTCACCGCGCGAATTTGTATTTTTCCTCTTCTAACTCTCAAGTGTAATTTTACACTATATTTGCAAACGCCATACATTTATAATTGGATATATTTACTGAATTCAATAAAATAGTAGTCTGAATTGAATTTTAAACCCCTCAGCACTCGCGTTTTATTTAAGTGATATCAGATGCATTTATCGGTTCTCGCAGTAAAAGTGCTTGGAGTTTCGTTCTCGGTTCCATACGCGAGTGCCGGTATTGGTCGTTCACCAGGTTATTGCTTCCGCATAGCACCATCGCATTAGCAGTGGAATTACGTCTGCTGGCTTTCTACCACTTACGCCAGACCAGATCATTTGCCAAGGGCAACCAAGTG
>NW_023458706.1:144001-145741 GCF_013731165.1 Rhagoletis pomonella
CACTTGGTTGCCCTTGGCAAATGATCTGGTCTGGCGTAAGTGGTAGAGATCCAGCAGACGTAATTCCACTGCTAATGCGATGGTGATATGCGGAAGCAATAACCTGGTGAACGACCAATACCGGCACTCGCGTATAAAACCGAGAACGAAACTCAAAGCACTTTTACGGCGAGAACCGATAACTGCCTCTGCTATCACTTAATTAAAACTTTAGTGTTGGGGGTTTACAATTCAATTCAGACTACTATTTTATTGAATTCAGTAAATATATCCAATTATAAATGTATGGCGTTTGCAAATATAGTGTCAAATTACACTTGAGAGTTAGAAGAGGAAAAATACAAACTCGCGCGGTGACACAACTATTAGTTTCAAGGGTCAAAAAGTGTATAAAAGACAAAATATGTATATGTCAGCACTACTCGCTGTTTTTTCTCGTAGTTTACATTTTATGACAACGTGCTGACATAGGGTTGCCAAAACGGGAGTGCAAAATTCAAAACGTATTTACATTCTGCTGCATATATAAACAAATTTATGCGTATAATCGCCAATAGCAAAAATGTAAAAAATAAACGAAGTTATGCGGTTGCAGTGCTGCTCTCCTCAACTATTTGAAAATTCATGCGTCTATTCTTTTAAACTTTTATAAATCTTCTTCGGCGGTTATGTTGTCGCGTTCTGGCCTCAACATAGTTTTCTTTTGTTTTTCCGTAACTTCTTTCACTCCAACCGATAGGAATGAGCTCTACCGAAAACTAGATATATTATTGAAAACTCTGCGTGAAGAGCAAATCACCTGATTATCCATGGTGTGCTAATACATTGCGAACTTTTCCCTCAATTAGGGATATTCGCGCCGAAACGAAAAATAGTAAGGAAATTACCACAATAGGGGCGTCGCGTAGTTCATGGTGTTTGTTTGCGTGCGCCGTGGTGACGACCGCAAAAGCGCAAATTTCGTTTTTAGGGTTAACGGGCCGGCGTACACTGGTCCCAAATCAAGAAATTATGGAATTAGGGTCAAACTTCAACGAATCGATCTGATTTTTTTTTCTGTGGACAGATTGCGCAATTATAAATAACTTTTATTATTAGCAATTTTGTAAAATATGGCCTACTTTCTAAGAAAAAAATTATTATTTTTTTTTTATTTGGAGAAAACCCGTTTTTAGAATTTTAAAGCGCAATTACCACGCATCCGAAATGCGGCTTATGGCACATTGTAGAGGGTATTACTGTCCACAATTTCTCTGTAGACACCTATTATATAAGTCTGCGACCCCAAAAAATACAGACAATAACAAAAATTTAACCGCAATATTAAAATTAGGCATTGTAGGATTAATTACAGTAAATAACACAATAAACTATAAATTTAGACTATCTTTGGATCTGAAACCAGTGGAGATTCGTTTTACTTTGTATACGGATATTTTAAAATTTTTTTAACCGCTTAAGTTTCTCCCGTCAGACACATATGTATGCATTTTAAAATACAGGTAGTTTATATGTAAGTCGGTATATCATAAAATACACTAAGTATAATATATGTAATCTATGGCCTTCAAATACTTACACAGAATAAAAGAAAATTTCCGATCGAGCCTTGGTTTCACAATTTCCTTGAAAAGGCGAGCAAATGCTTTTGTGTGCAAATACCCTTTTTGCCTGAAGTTCTAGGAGTATGTTTAGATCTTGTAAAAGCTCTCTACCTACCCTTTGTTTATTTACCATTAA
>NW_023458706.1:145841-149198 GCF_013731165.1 Rhagoletis pomonella
CAATACGGTGGTTTTGGAGGCGTTTCAGGTAGGATAACTACTAGCATTCTAACGAAAAGGAAAACATAAACCTTCCCAGATTCCTCGAAACCTTCTAAGGTATATGCAAACATTGAACGACATTCTTACTGAATATAAAGCATTGTTTGCTCTTGAGCTAACCATTACTCTAGTGATTTTATTACTGGAAACATGACGACCTTTGTTACTAATTTGGACATCTTCGTCTTCATGCGAGCTAGTGGCGATATGAAAAACAGTGATTGTTTGTACCAAGCTCTACTAAGCCATATACCAAGTGTGGCTGCAGTGACATCTGAAGAACTCGGTATAATCCAAAAATTTTGCCGTAACTATACCGCGCACTTGTACAGAAGATGGGAACATTCAAGCAGTACAGTAATCAAACAAGGCTAGAAGCCAATATTTCATGGCCAATAAGTGAAACTTTGGACTTTGCTACAATATTAATTCCGGAAATAATGGACGTTGAAGAACAACAACTAAGCTCGCTTACTCAAGAAGCTGGATCATCTACATCAGATATGAGTACTAATACCCGACGAACAAGGAAAACCTTTACAGATTTGGGCAATAAACAAAAGAAAATACGAACTGTCCCCTTATTAGAACATGACGAAGAAGAGTTGCTGTAGGCGTTCGTCGGAAAGCTGAAGGGAAACAACAAAATCGATTTCGCTAAGATCATAGAATACTTATCCAGAGCCTCCAGAAAAGTAAAATATGTCAACGATTTTTATTCACATCCTTAAATAAAAAAAAGTGTTCCTTAGGATGACACCATGACATGAGCCAGAGCTCTTGTGACGCCGTTAAACTTATCGAAATGGCAGTATTTGGCATTAAGGACCTTTTAAGCGACAAGGATATTTATTGGATTTTCCTTCTTATCAAAAGTTAATTGTGAAGAAGAAGGAATGCTATCCGCCACCAGGAGATATAACTATCACTGAATCCAGAGCACAGATAAAACTACAAGCAATTTTGGATTTAACAGCTGAAAAAATCATAAGAGTGGCAAATATAAATAACGACGGTGAAATTATGAAACTTCTTGGCAAATACGGGATGGATGGTGCATCATCACAGAGCTGTTATAAACAAAAGCCGGTCACAAGTGACATTACAAATGAGTCTTCTGCTTTTATGGGCAGTTATGTGCCACTGCGTCTTGTGCGTGGCGATGCTATCGTATGAAAAAATCCACGTCCTTCTTCAACAAACCTATGCAGACCCGTTATGTTTCAATTTAAACAAGAAACTAAGGAGTACATTCAGCAAGTGGAAGCGAAATTAGCGAAGAAATAGCAGGTTGAAAACCTACCTGAGTAGGTTGAATGAAGATGTGCCGAATGAGTGTCCGGCATGCGGAGAGACCCCACATGACTCGAAACATCTCTTCGCATGCCCGGAAAACCCGGCAACCCTAACGGCCTTGTCCCTGTGGACAAACCCCACAGAAGCTGCACGCTTCCTAGGGTTGCCGTTAGTGGAACTTGACGACAACGACTGAGATACCAACCGTCCTGGGCGGGGTTGTTGTAGCCGCTACAAAAACAACAACAAGAAATAGCGAACTTGGTGCCCACTAAATCAGATGGATTTGAAATTATTCACAATTTGTATTTGACAAATATCGATGGAAAAGTAGCTACGGCGCTTTCGGAGACCCAGTCTGCTGCCACTTGCAATATTTGCCTTACCACGCCTAAGGATATGAACAACTTGGATCTTGTTTATAATAAGCCAGCGAATGTTGACATACACAAATATGGATTATCTTCACTTCACATGTGGATAAGATACATGGAGAGTAGTTTACACATATCACCATGGGCGTAGCCAGGTAGGGGCAGGGGGGGGTGTTCGAGCCTTCCCCCCTAACTTTCAAATTTTCCTTATATATATATATAATAGTACTCTGAAATGCCAGCTTAATAGGGTCGAGCCCCCCTTTAAATTTCATTCTGGCTACGCCGATGCATATCACACAATATGAAATTCAAGAAATGGGCAGCTAAGGGTGAAGATAAAGTATTAAAAAAAGCAAAAAAACACTTGACCCAGAAAGAATCTTTTACTGTCACGGGATTACTGATAGATATTGTAAAGCAAGCCCTCGATACAACTAATGACGGCAACACAGTCAGGAGGTTCTTCCGAGATTACGAGAAGTCTGCATAGATTACGGGTGTAGACAGTCGCTTAATAAAGCGATTTGCTGTAATTTTGCAAGCTATTTCTTCCGGGAGAAATATTGAAACAGAAAAAATTAGACAATTTTGCAAAGAAAGAGCGGAACTATATGTCAGCTTGTACCATTGGTACCACATGCCTGCTAGTGTTCATAAGCTATTAGTGCATGGTGCAGATATTTTCCAACATTACTCCTTTACACCAATTGGAATGCTGTCGGAAGAAGCTGCTGAAGCACGAAATAAAGATTTTCGAGCGGTCAGGGAAAGACATTCGCGAAAGATTGGCCGAATACAAACCAACGAAGATTTCATTTCATTTCATTTATTGAACATTTTGGCTTATATCTACATACAGAAGTTACAGTTGTTAATAAATGTAACTCAAGCAAATATTTCTAATTACATAACGACATTAATTCAGATATACGAAAAGATAAGGTATTTTGTATATTAAAATTAACATAGTATTAAATGCCATCTCTAGTAAAGTTATAAATGCAGCGGAGTGGCGTTAAGAAAAATAAAATTAAATGGTAAAAATTACAATATAAAGCAGAAGAATAAAAAAAAATATGTATAAACTGCGAATAGCCTTCAATAAAATCGAAAAAATTATTTACATACACAAGTACGAGCCGAAAGATGAACATCAAAAGGAAGTTTAAAAGCAACAAAATTTAGGTAATGGTCCATAGCAAAACTTCGACTTCATTGTATGAAAGGTTCAGAAGAGAGGATTTCACATTTTTTAGAAAATTTTGAAGAATTCTTATGTCGCGTATACTGGCAGGTAGCGCATTAAATAATTTACGAGATACAATTGTATAAAATCTGATATCCTGCACAACTTTTTGATAAGTTCAGATACCTATATAACGCACATAAAACCAAAATTTAGTATAGTGAAAAGTCAAGAGATGTTTCCAGAAGCAGTGGAAATGCTCAAAGACCAATTTCCATACGACCTGCGTGAAATCGAAAATTAATCTCTACCGGATCCAGTTGCATATCTAGTCTAAATTTATTGTTTATTGTATTCTTAGTTCTAATTGACTCGGTTAAAGACTCTCTAACGCCTTTAATTTTGCTATTACAGTTAAAACTTTTATTAATTAAGTATGTATCTTTTCAGGTCGTA
>NW_023458706.1:149298-154123 GCF_013731165.1 Rhagoletis pomonella
AGAAGGAATGCTATCCGCCACCAGGAGATATAACTATCACTGAATCCAGAGCACAGATAAAACTACAAGCAATTTTGGATTTAACAGCTGAAAAATTCATAAGAGTGGCAAATGGTGGAGTTCTAAAATAGGGAAATTCAAAGTGTTCGGTGTGTGCAGACGTGCTTTTAATTCGCTCTGTTATTTTATTATCTTTTCTTTCGTAATGGAGAATTTTTGCGGAAAATGTACTAAAGCCTTTTCAAGATCTGATGCTAATCTGCTGCCGTGTAATGGGTTTTGTAAAAAAACTTTTCATCGTGTTTGCTGCAAAGACGTTTCTGAATACGATTTCAATTTGGTCAAAACAAAACGTAACCTATTATATCTTTGTGATGAGTGTGTTGTCATGCCAGAGAAACTCGTTAAGGCTCTGGATGCAGTTCTGGTAACTCAAAAGCTTAGTATTGATCTTATTTCAAATACCTTTGATGCTAAATTCAAAGATTTATCGAAACAATTTGATGCAATAAAAGATCTAATAATCTCCTTGCATTCGACCAACAACAACTCGAGTGCAAATAACCTTAACGCTGTGAATGCTGATATGATAGCTGCGGAATTCAATGCCAGAAAAACTGCTGCTAATATTTCTTACAACAATAACTACTATTGTTCCTCGCCTGGTGTTTTGGAGTTTTCCGCTGTCCCTCATGCATTTAATTCGCCTCGGGCACAGTTTGTCAGTAACGTTAACGGTATCTCTCCCGCTCATTTGGATTCTGCTGTGACAATCGCTACAGCTGTCAATACAATTGTAACTAACGATAGCACATACACCTCTATTACTGCGCCTACATCGCTGTCAGCCGTTGCTCTTCAATCTACACCAGCTGTCTCTCTTAGCACTGCTTCTACTAGACCATCTTGCTCGTCGTTCGCTGATGCTGTTTTGTTGTCTAATACTAATACTAATATTAATACTAATACTAGTTCGCATGGCTCTAATACTGTACGACAAGTTGGTGGCCTCATGGATGCAAATACTGACGCGGATTGCACTGTCAATTTACCTGCTGTTACCACTACCACCACGAAGCCGTCAACCCCGTGCACTGCTAATGCTGTTGTTGCTGCCAATACATCTTTACCTGGTATGAGCTACGCTGCTGCTGCCGCTGCTGGCACTAATTCCGTGCAATCGAATGGAATTCGCTCTGTTAGGTCTCCTGCCGGTGCTGTTGCGGAAATCAACACCGATGATTCTTATAATTCAATTACAAATTACGCTGCTGCTGCTGATACAATTTCTGTGCAATCTAATGTTAATCATGCTTTATCGCCTACCCATCTTTCTACTAATTCCGCAGTGAGCGACATTGCCTGTGATAATCCAAATGCAAACACTTTAACTGCATTAGGGTGTGCCAATATGCGTTTACCTATTAATACAGCCGCTTCGCCTTCTACACGCATTAATAATCTAAATGATATCGGGGCTAATCTACCTCGTAATAATAATGCTAAGAAAGTGAATGATCTGCGGGTTTTTGGATCCAGTACTAACGCTGATCTTAAGGTTGCCGAGCATTTAAAGTGGCTTCATCTCGCCTCGTTTATGCCATCAGTGGAGACTGATGATATTCTTATATATGTTGAAAAACATTCGGGCATCTCTAAAAACCTTTTATCCTGTTTCAAACTTGTAAAGAAGGATGCGGCAACTGAGTCTCTAAAACATGTGAATTTTAAATTGGGTGTTCCTGAAGGGCTCTTTCGTAAGCTGCTTATGCCCGAAATCTGGCCTGCCAATGTTACGGTTCGTCCTTTTCGTTTTTTACAAAGAAAGGAAAAACAGTCTCAACCAGCCTAGTAAATGTTAAACCTGCGAATGAGCTGAAAATCTATTTTCATAATGTGTCTGGCATGCGATCTAAAGGTGATGTGGTTCGTAGACTAAGCTCACATCAAGAATATGACATTTTCATTATAATTGAAAGTTGGCTAACCCCAAATTTCTTTGATGCTGAATTCTTTGATGCTACTCTCTATAATGTATTTCGGAAGGATAGAGATGAATTAAAAACTGGGTGTTCGAGAGGTGGTGGAGTTTTAATCGCGGTACAACGTAAACTCTGTTCAGCGTCTATCAATTTGAAAAATGCAGACTCTATTCTTGATCAACTATGCGTCAGTGTGCGGTGCCCGGGTGGACTACTCTTTCTGTGTGCCTCATATATTCCTCCGAACAGCAACTATATGATTTACAAGGCACATATCGACAATATTATTTCATTAAGTTCTAGTATAGGAGATCACCAACTTTGTGTTCTTGGGGATTTTAATTTATGTAATATTTCTTGGCGTAATTTGAACAGCCTATTTGTCTTAACTCCTGTAAATATTTCTAGTGAAAGTGAAATCCTTGTTATTGACAGTCTCTTAAGTATTGGTTTATGTCAAGTCAATGGCTTTTTTAACAAGCATAATCGGCTTTTAGATCTAGTTTTTTTATCTAATAATTTGCATTTTCGATTGTCAGTTTGTAGTTCTCCGATCTCAGCTGAAAACTTGCACCATATTCCTCTAGTTATAAGCCTACAGTTCTATGAATATTTTGCTGCTCCACAATTTAGTTCTCGTCCCAAATTAAATTATAACTTGTGCAATTTTAATGACTTGAATTATATTATTCGGGGGTACGATTGGTCTCACTTACTTGGTAACTTAGATACTGCGAAGGCCTTTGGTCTTTTCAAATCATTAATCTATGAGGTTTGCGTAAATAATATCCCTACTTTTCCAAGAAAATCGTATAAGATACCCTGGTATACTAAACATCTAAAGCATCTTAAAAATCGTAAAAATAAGTACCATAAAAAGTTTAAAGCGACTAAACTACTATTTTATTATGAGCAATACCAATTATATTTAAAGAAATTTAATGAACTCGATAAGTTACTCTACGCTAAATACGTTAATTACCAGGAAGCTAATATAAAAAAAAATCCTAAAGCATTCTGGAGTTATATTAAATCCAAATCTTCGAAATCCAGCATTCCTGCGTCTGTTTTTTATAAGGATAAACTTGCAAGTTGTCCCGAGGAAGCAGCCAATATTTTTGCCGAGTTTTTCTCCTCAAATTTTGTCTCCGACTCAGACATTACCCATGCTAATGCCTTTATTCCTGAATGCCTACCTGCGTTTGGGTCGCTTATACTGTCGGAAGTGGACGTTGGTAGTGGTATTGATTCACTTAAAACCTCAAATCTTATGGATCCTGATGGCCTTTCAGCCATACTCTTTAAAAAATGCCCTGCATTAATCCAACCTTTGACACTGATTTTTAATATGTCTTTAGCATCGGGTAAATTTATTGATGATTGGAAAAAGGCTCAGATAACCCCGATTTTTAAAAGTGGCAACAAAAATGATGTATCTAATTATAGACCAATTTCAAAGTTAACCACAGTAGCGAAAATTTTTGAATGTGTTATTAAGGTGAAATTGTCATTCTCAGTTAGCAGCTTAATTAGTCCAAACCAACATGGTTTTATTAAAGGAAGGTCCACAGTCTCTAATCTTGCGATTTTTACGGAAGATTGTCTCTCTGCTTTTCAAGCAGGCCAGCAAGTCGACACAATATATACTGACTTTTCAAAGGCATTTGACAGAGTTTCTCACAAGGTCTTAGTGTCTAAATTATTCTCTATGGGTTTCCACTCTAATTTTTTGGAGTGGATTAAATCATATTTGTCTGATAGAAATTGCATGGTTGTGTTCGAGGATGTCTACTCACAGCCTTTTATTGCGACGTCGGGTGTTCCTCAAGGTAGTATACTTGGACCACTGTTGTTTATTTTATTTATTAATGACATAGGGTCCTGCTTCTCTTCATCTAAATATCTATTATATGCGGACGATCTCAAAATTTACTCCGTCATTAAATGTATAAACGATTCCATTGTCCTTCAAGGAGAACTCGTTAAACTACACGATTGGTGCAAACGAAACCGCCTTCATCTAAATATAAATAAGTGCTCACATTGTACTTATACCAGAAAGCTAATTCCGCTCCACACGCGCTATCATATTTCTGGATCTCCTCTTAACCATGTTAATGAAGTCAAGGATCTAGGTGTCTACTTCGACACGAAACTAAATTTTTCCACGCATATCGAATATATAGTTGGCAAATCATACGCGATGCTGGCTTTCGTCCGGCGAAATAGTTCATCTTTTTACGATCCATACACTTTGAAGCTGCTTTATATTACTCTAGTAAGATCCAGGTTGGAGTATGCGTCATTCATTTGGAGACCATACCACAATTCTCATATCACGCGATTAGAACGGATACAGAAAAAATTTATAAAATTTGCTTTACGCTCATTGAATTTTAGTGAACCCATTCCCTCATATGAATCACGTTGTGCACTTCTAAATTTACAAACTCTACGTAGCAGATCTGCTTATCTTGCTTGCTCATTCGTTGCCAATCTCTTGAATGGATCGGTTGATTGCCCTAACCTCTTGGAAAGAATAACTTTCAATGTTCCTACACGTAATTTACGCAGTGTTTCTTCTTTCTATATCGTATTTTCTAAAACGAACTATGCAATGTATGCTCCCTTGATTAGAACCTTAGTGGAGCTGAACAATATTCCAACTTTTGACCCGTCTCTATCTTGTGGAGTAGTTCGTACTTTATTATACAACTATTTTAACTAGTTTTAAGTACCTTTGAATTATAGTCAGTAAGAATTTATTGTTCAATTGACTGAAATAAATAAATAAATAAATATAAATAACGACGGTGAAATTATGAAACTTCTTGGCAAATACG
>NW_023458706.1:154223-160566 GCF_013731165.1 Rhagoletis pomonella
CCGGCGCAGAAGCCGCATCGGTGGAACCATTGGGAGAACGTGCCCCATACAAAAATAAAATAATTGTCCAAAATCCTTTTATTTAATCCTTTATTTGTGCTGACCCCATGTGTTTAAATATTTTGTTTTTGTATGGGCTTTGTGGATCTAATTTGCGCAAGTGCAAGTAAAATAAATTCTCTTTCTTTTCTTTAGGGGCGAAAATCTTTATTAATCCTTCGAAGGGCGCGCTTTGTAAGTTACAAGAGAGGGGCGCCGTGGCAATTTAGCCGCAAGGTGTTGAGATGCATTTTTTTTATATCGAAAAATCATTCAAGTAAAACATTTTAATACTTTTTGTTTATAGTTAAATATTTTATAAGCATTTAGTTTTTTAATTTTTATCCGTCATCATCAACAGTGGTGCTGGCACATTCTACACATTGTGACATGCTTGCAATGTTTTCTGCAAACATTTTTGTTACAATTAATGCAACAAATTTTTGTTTTATTACTCCTCGTACATATTCCTGGCTTCGATTGCTATTGCGTAGCTAGTTCGCTCCTATATAAGTTTAAAAACATCATCTTTTTCTCTAAAATCTAAGAAGATGAATATCATAATAGTTACAGCAATGTTTACGCAAAGTATCTATAATTGTAAAATTACACATGACAAAATACTTACAAAATAACAATTTAGATTTAGACCCTTATCACAAACTCACGTTTCCAACTATCTTAAAAAAAAATTGGGAATTACATTAAAATTTTTTTGGTTTTTGGGAAGGCGCGACGCGGCAATTCAGCCGCATATAGTGACACCGACTTTCAAATACAAATATCAACTGAACGATATAACGCAGCAAGTAACGGCTAACTGTGAACCATTCTACATCTCAAAAATTGCAAAGTCACTTAGTGGCAGTGGCCTGCTACTGCAATTAGTATTTGAAAACCACAAATTAAATTTTTTGCGGCTAATTCGCCACAGCCCGTCCTCCGAAGGGTTAAAAACAACAACAAAAAACATGTAAACAATTAAAAATATGGTACACATAATTAATTTTCTGTATACATACATACAAGAAACTAACAAAACTTACATATTTATGTATACGTGCACAACCAGTACCAGTCGCTTTTGGTACACTTGTCATACTGATTTGTGTTTCATAAACATAACAAATAACCACGGATGCCGCTGTTGGTTGTTTCCAACCAAAATTTGGTTATTTTTAATGTTTTCGAATTTTGTTGTTTGGTAGTTTTTTCTCTGATTTGGTTGTCTTTAAGCGACTTCACAAAAAGGAGAAAGTTATCAATGTGTCGGAATATTTTTTTTAATGTATGTTACCGCATAACTTTAGACCACGTTAACCGATTTCCATAATTTCTTTTTTAAACGTTACCTCACAGGTGGTCCCATACTAATTCAGTTTAAATCCGATCATTGAATCATGAAGAAATTAACGAAAATTTTATTTTTTTATATAGGAATTGAAGCCGGTTTTTCCCCTAAAAATTACTTGTTTTTAAATTATTTTTATCGAAACGACGTTCCTTGAAAACCAAGAGTACTGAATTTTTGTTGATCTCATTAAACATGCATACATTTATAAATTTAGTATAAATATATGTAAATACAGTGCAGCGAAAATTCTACACTGGCTTGGTTCCTGAGAGGAATTTGTTTTTGGCGAACCTAATTAAAATAAAAGGCGGTGTGGCTGACAGCTAAACTGCAACTAAACTCATTTTATTTGCGAACATTGCTTATAAAGAAAACATAAAACAAATAACATCCCGCTACTTCCGCACAAAGTTCTGCTGTTGCTTAATCATACGACACAACCGTTCCGAGCCTTCCAGTCTCTCAGCAGCTGCTATTGTTGAGATTGAAATACATGGGCGTGTCAACAACACTTTCAAGTAGGGGATTAGTATGGTGATCGAAGTTTCATAACTTACGTAAACTATAAAACACCACAGCGAATGACATGCAATAGTCACTTAAGTGTCATGTACGGCTATGTTAAGTCTTCAATGACTTTGGGCTCCATTTATATGGAAGTCGTTCATGACTTTTAAATACAAATGGTAATTTGGCCGTTGATGGCCTCTGCATGATTTTGTTATGTAGTGATCATTGATGGCATTCAAAGGACAATGTTCTGCAATAGACTTTTTATAATTGACCGCTACAAGACATTGTCTGTTTGATAGGGGTACACCTGCATGACATTGTCACCAGTGTCATTGTCGGCTATATGTCGCTAAGGATCCACAGAAAGTGCGACAGTGTCAATCTGCCGCCGAATCACTCATCGCCCGATAACATATCACCCATAGTCCGATAAACAAACCACCCATAGTAAAAAACGAAAAATCGCACATCGCCGAAAAGAACGTGGGTGCGAAAAAGAAAGAGAAGCAGACGAAATTTTTTTAAAGCTGTGCCTTTTACATTTAATTAAATAAAACGTGAATTAATAGACTGCTAAAGAAAACAAGGACTTTCTTTCTTTTTCCCTATAACAATTCGGCCGGTTTCGGCATATACAAAAGTATATCGAGAAAAATCCAAAGGCGCATTTCTTGAGACTTCCGCGAGGATTCTTTCATACAAGCCGTTAAATTCAGACACTCGCGGCATATGTATACATTCACTTGGGCAGACAAGCGAACGCAAATTTGCGGGAAACAGTCAAATAAAGACGGCACAGAGGATTGGGTAGAGTGCGACGGGTGTGAACTCTGGATCCACTTTGAGTCCGTAGGTGTTAAGGCATCCAATCCCGGACCATTTTGTTAATTCCGGGATTTCGGGATCTTAAATTGGTCAACCCGGTATCCTGGGATATTTCGGGATATTATTAGAAACCATTAGTTTAAATTTGCTAACAAACTAGTTTTGTAGTCTTGCTTTAGTGCGGATACTAGAAATAAGAGTAAATTTGTGTTTTTAACCGAAGAAATATAAATGTTTTTATTTTATATCAGTTTAAAAAACTAACCACAAACCGAATAAACTAAAAACTATGCCGTCACTTTTACAAAAAGTAAAAAATATGAGATCATCTTTACACTTGCAACGGTGGGAAAACGCGGCTCTTTGAGCCAAATGTTGCTCTTTGCTTAGCAAAGTGCGGCTCCTTTGATTTGTCGCAAATTATATTAAGTTTTAAATCTAAACTACGTCTTTTTATTCATGATCTCATAAAAAGAATATTTCATCATTTTCTATGGCTAGAAAAAAAATTGCGCATGATTTAAACGCAGATTGTGAAATAAGAGTTGTTGATTTGAAATTATTTAAATATACGTTTGCATACTTCATAAACCCTTTTTTATGTAACATAACTGAGGATGAATTTACAATATCCGAAATCAGTGTTGCCGTTTTGGTTACTTTTAACCAATTTCGGTTATTTTTTTCTTGCCTGTGAAGTTCTTTTTAGTTTTGGTTATTTTTCAATACTCACTGTAGTTTTTAATTGACATAGGCCAGCTACACCTGTGCAGGTTGAGGAGAGTAGCAGCAGCAGTGGCAGCCCCAGCAGTGAAACCAAGTAAGAATATTTGGAATGAATGTATTAATATTACTTACACTAGTGAACCCGCATGGCGTCAAAAAGCCAACGTTTAATTAAATTTTTTAAACAGGTGAAACCCTGTTCAAAACCCCTAAAAGTATTCCTAATGATTAATCTAAACCATTTATCAGTGATGGGAGGTCTCGCATGGTGTCGGTCTTCATTTCATCAAATTTCAAATTTATCTGTTACTTCAAAAAATAAAACCTGTGCACATCTATGTAGAATTCCAGTTCTTTAATTTGACTTCTCATTTTGAAAATTCAAAATAACGTTGCAGATGTGATAATTAAAAAATATTATCATAGTTTTCCATATTCCCATAGTTTTCTTAAAACTCTTTCGTTTGACACTAATACTTCAATAATTCATTTATGTATCTTTCGTATAAGTAACACAAATTTGACTTTTCAAACAGGTGGCAACCTCTTTAAAGTTATTTTCAAACTAAAATCTTTCGCCTGGCATTGTTACACATATTTCAATTAACTGATTGAATTCAATTTTTTAAGCACATAACAACTCTCGTAAATAGAGTTTAGAAATAAACTATTTTCAAACCCATTTCGATTGATACCCCTATTTTGACAATCATTTAACTTATTAAATAATTTGAGCTTAATTTTTTCAACAAACAAATAAAACCAAATTTTCAATTTAAAAATTTCTTAAGGCTCGTTCTTTTGATAACCATATTCTAAAATTGCATGTTTTTTATGTATAATTAAACGAAATATCACTTTCAAAACAGGCGGCAACCCTCTTAAAAATTATTTTCGAACTTAAATTTCCTTAAATATTTTTCGTCTGACATTGTTATAAATATTTCAAGCAAATGATGTATTAAGCGGAAATTAATTTTTTAAACACGTGGCAACCCCCCCTAAATATAGCTCTTAAATAAAGAATTTTAAACCCATTTCCATTGATAACCATCGGTTAGTAATGCATTTAACTTATTAAATAATTTTAGATTAGCCCTTTAAACTGGGCAACCCTCAAACACATCAAAAACCTTCTAAATTGTCAAACTAAGTATTTCTTGAAGTTTTTTCATTTGACATCCATCGTTGATATTTCATATAACTTGGATATAAAATAGTTCAATTAGACTTCTCAAATAGGTGGCAACCCTATTCAAAATATTTACAAACTACTACCTTTTTAAACTTCTTTTGTATGATACCCATAAAGCGATACCTTATTCACTTACCAAATTCCTTTAATTAAAATTTAATTACATTTTTTTAAATATTTGTCGACCCTCCTATACGTAGTTAAGTTATAATGCCTTTTCAAAACCATTTCGATTGATACCCATATTTAATAATTGATTTGACTTTTTAATTAATTTTAACTTAATTTCTTAACAGGTGGCAACTTTTTTCGAAAAAGTAAAACCTTCTTGAATATCCACATCCTAAGCCCTTTAATTTGGTACCTCAAACTAACTTGAGTTTAATTATTTAACAGGTGGCAACTCCTTTCGAAAAAAATAAAACCAGTTTGCGCATCTACAGGCCAAGCGCTTTAATTTGACACCCCATTTTTGAAAATCGAGCGAACGGTGCAGATCTTTTATGCTACACAAAAAATGCCTTCGCGTATTATATGTATGTATTTATTAGATATGTATTTATTTCTTTTATAATATACAGTATACATAGGCCCAATTTCAGATGGCCTATGTAAGTAGAGATTGTTGATTAACTTCCATTATTCATTTTCAGATCATACATTTAATCTGCACTTAAATGGCCAATATTGGCTATTTAAATATGAGATATGCAACCCTGTGTTTGTACCAAACAACCAAGATTGATTGGTAGGTTGTTTAATCAATCCCACCAAAAAACAATCAGCTGTTCAGCACATAATGAAAACATACAAGCAAATGCAACAACAATTTCAAGGAACAAGCAGCAGCGCTACCAATTGTTTGGTATATTTAAACAAAGTTGATCTGAAACCCAACGAAAGTTAAATGACATTTAAACAACAATCGACAATTAAACTTAAGTACCATTTAAATATTCATTTGAAATCGGCCCATAATATACATTGGCGGCTAAAGACTACTTCAAATGAATACATATTTAGATAGTACATATATAAATACCTCGCATATGCGGAACCCAATACCATGTCATGTATGTACAATAAAAAAGGGATTTGGTTATTCTTTTTCCATTACTGCTTACTTTATTAATTTAAGTTAAGATTAATAATAATAATCTTATAGCAAGTACGTCCAGTGAAAATACCATTCCACAGTTTTGAAAAAATCGGTTTTTTGCGCTTTTGTAAAATTTATTTACCACTATGTTTGGCGTAAACGAGGTATTTTGCGCTGAGCGACGATATAGTGCAATAAGTCCAATTTTTAATTGTTTAATCTTAATCTTAAAATATATACAATGTGGTGGTTCACGCTGATTAGGTATTTCACTGATTCTTACAAAGAAGCTGGAAACTGTGTACTATGTACTTATTTAAAAACATCAATTAGAGTCTGGTAATGTTTACGAAGATATTAGCATTCATACATATGCATCTAATACAGGAAGACTGATTTTCTAAAATATGTATTTACATATTACAGCCTTAAAAGGATTTACTTTTCAAAAATGCAAATAGAAATTGACTTTCTTTGGTTTGTAAACGTACTATAAAAAAAATTTGTGATGACCTGAATTATTAATCTAATAAAAAAATTGGTTATTATACCTTTCATGAGCATGAAATGGTATTATAACTTTGGTCCGATG
>NW_023458706.1:160666-164514 GCF_013731165.1 Rhagoletis pomonella
CATTTTGGGAAGAGCTGCCGGAAGTGTGTTTGCAACATAAAGGCTGCATTACAAAGCCCACACTACACCACAGTGGTCAAAACAAGCATATATTTCACATATTTTTCTTTTTTTCTTTTGATATATGTATGATCTCTCAAAGTTTTGATTTTTTCCTGATTCTGACTAGTCATGTACTTTTTCAAATTGTTATATCCCGGGTTCTGCTTATCGTACAGACTTCATCTTAACATCGTTTTAAAGGTAAAGAAACAGGCCTAACATTTCTTTATATATCATGGCCTCAGGAACAATATACTACAAAAGCGTGCAATTGATGGGTTATTCCGATAACATCGATATCATCGGTATCAAAAACCGAGAAGTCTGTTCTGCCTTTTCCAAGTTGGATAAGGAAGCTAAGCGAATGGGTCTGGTGGTAAACAAGGACAAGACGAAGTATCTCCTGTCATCAAACAAACAGTCAGCACATTCGCGCCTTGGCACCCACGTCACTGTTGACAGTTACAATTTCGAGAAAGTAGAGAATTTCGTTTACTTGATGGCAATTATAACATCCGATGAGGTGGCTCTCGGAGTGTACGAGAGAAAGATTTTGCGGAAGATTTACGGGTGCTTTGCTGAACTCGGCCAAAATCGCTTAGGCGGTTACAGCGCCAAATAAGAAGAAGAAGATATATGATGGCCATGATTGTCCTAAATTTAACTTAGCTATTAACAGTTGAACTTTTTGAAGTTGATTTGCATAGTGAAGAACTGCAAATTTAGGATTTAAAATTACACCATCGTAATCCTTGTTTTACTCCCACAGTCTCACAAAATAAACCATCTCGTTACAAAAAAAAAATATTTTAAAAATAGTTCTTGAAAAACGCCCATTTTTTGAAATTTTTTTTTTTTAGATAATTAAACTGGATGGTGTAATTTTAAATCCAAACTTCACTGGTCTTCACTATACACATCAACTTCAAAAAGTTCAACTGTTAATAGCTAAGTTAACTTTAGGACAATCATGACTATCATACATAACCCTGTACCTATATGTTAACCCTGTTTCTTTAGTTTAAAACGACGTTAACATGAAGTCTTTGCGATGAGCAGGACCCGAGATATAACAATTTGAAGAAGTACATGAATGGTCAGAATTACTAAGAAATTCGAACTTTGATAGATCCATATCTCCGAAGTAAAAACAGAAAAAAAAAATCCACGAATACATGTGTTATTTAATGTATAGAACGCATAAAAAAATTTGAAGCGAATCGGAAGTATGATAATATTTTGTTACGAAATCCGACCGACTTGTATTTATACATAAGTATATGTATATAACAGGGGCGGGCAAGGCCGAGGCCGAAAAGAGCCACATGAAAATTCTAAATGCTACAAAGCCACAAAAAAAAACAACAAAAACAAAAGTTTTATTTTTAAATAAAATTATTATTAGAAATGAAAAACATTAATTATATTATTATTATTCTAATGTACGTAAGATAGATACTAAAGAAAATTCAAAAGATCCCTTTTGCTAAATTTTCAATATCTGGTTTTACGTCAGTCAAAGCCGTTCGTAACCAGAGTGTCCAGATTTGGCGATTGCGCGCCAATTAGGCGATTTTTTTTGGATATTTTTTTGGCGATTTTTCCCTTCAAATAAATTGTATCCAATTATTAAAAAATACAAAACATAGTTTTCCACTATAATTTTACAGAAGAGCACTTAAGAAGCATATTAAAAAACTTAAAACATATTAAAAGACTTAAGAAGCATATTAAAAAACTGTCAAAAATATTTAATCACCCTAATAGAAGAACTTTTGAAACGATTACCTAGTCAATTAAGTACTTTTAAAAAAGCGTTGATTTTGTCACCAGAAAAGTGTGTGAATCACAAGAGCGTGAGTTTCAGGGACCTGCCAATTCACTATTTGACTTTGAAGGAATGAAAAGCAGCGGAAACTGAATAATTAAATCTTTTAACTTTCCCATGGAATAACTTTCCTCAAAACCATTCCATCCGCCTCCGATGAATTTTGGATAATTGCTTACGGAGTGAAAACCGCAACAGGCAATAAAATGTTTGGAAATATATGTAAGTAAATTCATATTATTATCCTTGCCGCACTCACATGCTTTGTTGAGCGCGTTTTTTCCGTAATGAATTCAACAAAAACTAAGATTCGAAATAGGGTGAGGTTGGAAAGCCTTAATTCAATAGTTCGAATAAAGTGTTATATGAAGGCTAATAGTTTCTGCTGCAAAACTTTTCCAATATCAAACAGTATGTTATCAAGGTTGAATAGCTCAATATATTACAACAACAGAAATGTAAATCATTCAGACACTATAGGTGATTTTGAAGAAATTGTGGAAATAGCTGATCTCGCGTTATTATGGGTTTTTATTTAATTTTTAGCGCCGAGCTCTTAAAAGCGGATTGTGCGAATAATCAATTTATATGAGTTATAAAGAATTTAATAATTGCGCAATCCTTTTGCAAAATGTGTTCAAACAAATATTTTTAAAAAGTATGCGTGTTTTTAAAGAAAATTGTTTGTACATTATATAAGTGATTTGTGTTATTTATTATTACTAGCCTACGGATTTTTATGCAGAAAACGGAGCCTAAAAATATGTACCACTTAACTGTAAACAAAATGTGTAGAAATTTATACACTTTGTTTATTGTTATGTCGCACATATTTCTAGGCTCCGTATTTTGCATAAAAATCCGCAGTCTAATTATTACCCTCTCAAGGTATTATATTCGTTTTTGTTTTTAAAAACTATATTATAAAAAGATCTCATTTTTAAAATGAAAGAATTTTATTTAAAAAAAAATGCAATTTTTGGCGATTTTTTTCGGAAATAGCGCTTTTTATTTAAACAATCTGGACACCCTTTTCGTAACAGTTCTGTTAAATGTTTGTTAGCCAATAGCAGATGTGGGTACCACCACAAACAAGCGTGAGCTAAAAGTGAGAATGTGGTAGTCTAATTCAGTTTGCATGCTATCGTGTTCTCATCGCTCCTCTATCGCTTGTATACGTACACGAGACGCTTACGCTCTTTTAGCACCTGCTAACTCTCTGCCCATGCCCGGTCAATATGTACGTTCGTTTAAAATTTCCAGTAAAAATGTCCAACAGCGAAATTCCGTCGAAATGTCATCTCTCAAGAGAAAAATATATAAAATAGTACGCGAACAGAAAATTTGCAGTTGCAAGTTAGACAAAGAGCTGATAGAAATTTTGTTTACATTCAAAAGTAAAAAATTAAAAACGTTAGAAAACAAATCCCGAAGTTGATTTATTTTGGAACGAATTCCCGTCATCCCTTGTCAAGTTTGGTTTGCAGACAAACCGGTTTCGGCATTGTGCCATCTTCAGTGTAATTTTTCGTTTTCAAACTTGACAAGGGATGACGGAAATTCGTTCCAAAATAAATCATCTTACCACCCTGTCGGAAAAATCAACCAACACCAACACACAAATCCCGAAGTCTTATCCTGACACAGTTCATTGACTAAACGAATAATTACTTACTTTTCACAAGTTTAATTAGTCGCATTATAAGATTTTAACTTCCAAACCATCAAATTAAATTTAGGGATTCGCGCAAATTCCAAACCAGCTGTTTTTGATCAGATGTTTTCTTGTTGGCAAAAAGCTGATAGTTTTAATAACTTTCAATAATCATCAGGTACGCAAATGCAACTAATTGTGAACGCTATATGCGGCACACATCTATTTTCAACAGCGGATATTTTAAATCTGGTCCTCGTTGCCGCCACTCAAAGAACTTTCTAACCAAGATTAGACGAAAAAGTTACCAAATGTAAGGAAAAA
>NW_023458707.1:0-2628 GCF_013731165.1 Rhagoletis pomonella
CACATCGAAATTTGTGCTCTTTTATTTTCTAAGTGTTGCGCGTAAAATTCACACTTAAATTTAAGACATTCTTAACAAAAACTGAAGCAAGTTTCGCCTATTTTTCTTTAGTTTATTTAATGTTTATTATTTTTTACGAATATGTAGCTCATTACTTAACAAAAACCATATACTACATCGAGATTTTAAACTTTGTGTAAAAATTATGAAAATTCTGCAAAATTTCAGCAAAATTTGTAACTTTCTAATCAGATTAAATGGCGCGTCCCAGTTTAAACAAAAAAAAACATTGAAATCTGAAGACTTTTCGGATTAGAAAAATTGTTTTTCAACTTTATATAACACAGCCCGACATGAAAATTTTCATACATGCAGAAATTGTAACATTTTTCCCCATTTTAATTTCGAGTATGTACACAGTATTTAAGTATGCTACATGGGTTTATCACCCGCACTTAACCAAACTGGAAAGACGCGTACAATATTACCTACAGTTGTACATAAATAAGTATGTATGAATGCATTTAGTTCACCCAATGTGCCGCTACTACTTACATACATATGTATAAATTGCCACTGAGCAAAACTACTTGAGAACAAGTAAGAAAGTCTAAGTTCGGGCGGAGCCGAACATTAAATACCCGGCGCAAATATTAAATATATGTTTTTTCACCTTTCTGAAACCTTCCGCTAGATGGTAAGCCGGGGTGTATCAATTTTGAGTAAATTAGCGTCCTTCAATTTCGAAATATTGAAGTTTCAAGCATTTCTGAAATTTACCGTTCTATGAGAAGCGGCCGTTATTTTAGTCCGATTTCAATAATTTTCAACGTTTTGCTTATATGTGGCAAGCACAATAACCACACCGAGTTTGGTTCAAATTGGTTGAACGGTTACCGATATACTAATATGTGATCATAAGTGGGCGGTGCCACGCCCATTTTCCAAAATTTTACCATAAACGTATTTCTTGGTAAAGAATAGTTGCAAGCATAAATTTTGAATAAATTAGCTTTAATATTTACTGATTTATCGAAGATTTTGTATTTCTCTAAATTACCGTTATATGGGATGTGGGCGTGGTTATTGTCCGATTTTTTTTAATTTTCGGCCATTTAGTATGCTGTATCAAGGCCAACAACTGTGCCAAGCTTGGAAGAAATTGGTGCAGCGGTTACCAAGATATACACATGTAACCATAAGTGGGCGTGGCTACGCCCATTTTCCAAAAATTTATAATATTCTTATTTTTCGTCTAAAACTTATTATAAATATCAATTTTGAGTGAATTATCTTCATTAGTTACTAAAATATCGCAGTTTTCGTATTTCTGGAAATTACCGTTATATGGGAAGTGGGCGTGGTTAAAGTCCGATTTCGCCCATTTTCAATACCAACCTACCTTGGATTAAGGGAAACCTACATACCAAATTTCGTTGGGATATCTAAATTTTTGCTCGAGCTATCGTGTACACGGACAGACGGACGGACAGACAGACATGGCTTAATCGATTTCTGTTTTCATCCTGATCATTTATGTATACATTTGTCTATATCTATCTCGATTCGTTTTGGCTGTTACAAACAACCGTTATGTGAACAAAATTAATATACCCTTGTGCACAAGTGCGCTCGGGTATAAAAAAGCATTAGTTTAACAGCACGTACACGTGATAGAAGTAAAACTTCATAAAAAAAGCACATGTGTGCGCCCCACACCCAGTAGATATCTTAACAAAAATAAACTACGAGACTATCAGATGAAGACAGTTGTTTATTGTATCCAAAGTTGGTACCAAGTTGATAAGTTTTTATCATATTTTATATTTTTTTTATTTTTTCGAATACAAAGGATATGATCAGTCTTTTTCGCTCTATTCCGTATTCGAAAAATTATGTGTTTCAATGGACACATCGATTTGAATACATAATTTAGATTTATATAATATTTTTAGCAATTTATTTGAGAAAAATAAAACATCTAGATTATTGTTATGAATTTTCGTCGATTTTAAATTTGCTGCCCCAAAATAATTGATATCAAATAAAACATCTCTTTGAGGTAAAATTTTCGAGTGACGAAAGCTGAAACACAAAATTTATGATATAAACATCGTGACGAAAATTATACGCATTTGTTAACTGCCTTTGATACGTACGGAAAATCTTTTTTTTATTTATTCGGAACGTTGCGAAATTCCGTTTACTGCTAGAAACACAAAATAAAAAACAGAACTTTTGCAACGATTCGTATAAATAAAAAAGATTTTCCGTACGTGCGTTTTTTTAATACATAAATTACAATTAGAAAGACTAGCAAATCCATTAAATTTTTTTTGGTTAACAAAGATTATTCCTAGCTAAGCTGTACACCACTTTGTTTTTGTTTAACAAAGGAAACTGTCATTATACGTAGCTAAGCTTTACATCAGAAGTCATGTTTGTATTACTTAAATTTAAAAACAGAGATAAATTACAAACTAATGGCATTTTCTGTCAATTAAAATTAAAGTTACAAATCCAAATTAATCAAAGTGCAAATTACTGACAAACAAATTGGTTTCTAAAAAAAATCCCTTACAAAAAAAAGAAAAACAACAATAACCAAAAGCAATGGTGACGTCGTCT
>NW_023458707.1:2728-5188 GCF_013731165.1 Rhagoletis pomonella
TACTTTTATAATTTTCTAAACGATGCGAGTTCAATTTCTCTAGCCTCCTATATCAAAATATGAGTTTTCATAAAAAGTGGACTTAGCAACTTTTCACTCTAAGCTAGCGATATATAAGTACATTAGACTGCATCACCAAAAAAAGTTGCGGTTTTTCCATCGGGATTACAAAATGTATTATATTTTAAGACGTCCACTAAAATATTTCGGAAAAATATTAAGATTTAAGCGAGCTGGACCGATTTAAAATTACCTTTACAAATGAAGTTTTTTATGAATAAAAATAGTTTCTTAAAGAACTTTTTGAAAAAAGTGCCCTCAGATGGCAAATTAGAATAAGCTTAAAAAATCTGCATAAAAATATTTAAAAATCTTTTCAACGGAATCGTAAGAATGAGATTTTTGATGCTGTTTTTTTACTTTTTTCAAAGATTGATTTACGAAAAACTTGAATAACTGGGCCAAAACTGTTCTGATTTAGACTTATGGGATCTCAGTAGAAAGGTATTTCCACACCGTTTTCATTTCTGGCCAAAAGAAACGTCATTCGTGTCCCATCTTTTTTTTCAAACACCAAAACATCTTAATTCAACTTTGAATGAGGTTCGTTTCTCCTACCTTTCTCTTCCATCCTTTGAATAAGTTTATTAGCAAATAAATGAAAAGGGTGAGAAAATATCTTTCCAATGACACCTCTTAAGTCTAAATCGGAAGAGTTTAGGTTCAGTTATTCAAGTTTTTCTTATACCAATCTTTGAAAAATGTTAAAAACAGCATCATCATTACGATTCCGTTAAAATTTTGTTATGTTTTTTTTAAATATTTTTATGTAAATATTTTAAGCTTAAACCGTTTTGTCATTTGAGGGGATTTTTTCAAAAAAAATCTTTAAGAAACTATTTTTATTCATAAAAAAAACCATTTTTGGAGGTATTTTCAAATCGGTCCAGCTCACTTAAATCTTAATATTTTTCCGAAATATTTTGGTGGACGTCTTAAAATATAGTAGATTTTATAATTCCAATGGAAAAATAGCACCGATTATTTTTTGTATGGGGAGTGATGCAGTCTAATGTACATACATACTCAGTAGCATTAGGAATGGTCACCGACGGTAGAAAAAAAAAGTAATATAAAACGTGCATATACATATATACATACATACATATATTTATGTGAGGTAACAAAGGCAAAAGGCATATGTGCATATGTATACGCATAATTTTGAGATTTTAATAGTTAAATACAAAAAACGATTACGAAATAAAAAACTTTAAAGAATTACAGTGGAAAGCGCAGAAAAAAATACAAGAAATACAAAAGAAAGATAGATATTTGTGAGTAAGGGAATAATCAGGCAAAAAAAAGGAAGAAAAAAAATATATACATATATACCTATAATAATAATAATCATAAAATTTGGATTCAGTTAGTAGTAGAAGTAAAGAAATAGTATAAGAGGAATTTTATGTGTTAGGTTTTGTTTTGATTTAATATAATAAATGAATTTGTATTACAATGAAATTCAGTTGAGCATAGCATTATTATTTAAGATGGAATGCTAGGAATTTTTAGGTTGGTGTGGGTGCTGCTTATGCGCAACACGGAGGGGACGTGGGTATATTACAGGTGACATGACGATTTAACAGGTGACAAACGTTTGACTGACGGACTAGGTCAGGTAAAGGGAGTTTCGCATGATGAACTAGGAGCCCGGCGGAACTCAAGGCTAAATGCCGTCGGCACTTAGAACGGGTGGGATGGCTCCAACTGACCCGGACAGGCTTCCATTTCTTTCTTTTTCTCCTTCGTTTTACATTGGCATGACAGAAAATTTTTGTTTGTTGTAGCTGAAGGTAGAGAAGTGGCAAACAACCCCCCCATTTGGCCGTCGAGCTAGCCTGGGCCAACAAGCATGCCAACCTGCCACTTACCTCTGTCCGAACAGCCAGCTACACAACAAAGCAACCTACTGCAAATGTTACAATATTTATAAAAAGGCAAATTTTTTTAATAGAAAAGAAAATGACATAAGTTTGTAATTTATCTCTGTTTTTATATTTAAGTAATACAAACATGATTTCTGATGTAAAGCTTAGCTACGTATAATGACAGTTTCCTTTGTTAAACAAAAATAAAGTGGTGTACAGCTTAGCTAGGAATAATCTTTGTTAACCAAACAAAATTTAATGGATTTACTAGTCTTTCCAATTGTAATTTATGTATTAAAAAAAAGTTAATTCTAGTCGAAACATTTTAGCCGTTTTTTTTTGTCCAATCTAGCCGGTCACCCCAAAAAGTTCTGGCAACACTGCAAATCATAAATGTGTCGGCGTCGCAGCAAGCAATGTTGTTTTTTGTTGTAGAAAATGCCCACTCATTAATGCGCAAATGAGCAAACTAAAAAAAAAAGAAGTTTCAAGATCAGAAAGTTTTTTAGCTTACGGTGGTAGAAGTAGT
>NW_023458707.1:5288-7356 GCF_013731165.1 Rhagoletis pomonella
AAAAACTAAGTGCATAAACTCTATTTCGCGTTAATTGTAATCATGAAATGGTGTTCATTCATTTAGTTTCTACTCAAATGCATGGAATGATTTCATGAATTGGCCTACGCATAATGGTAGTAAATGACAGAATGAATTACAACAAACACAGCCTTTTGACATAATGCAAGCCGAAAACGTTGGTTCAAATCAACTGCAATCAAGTTTGACGTTTTGCCCACAAAAATTTCAATTTTGCGAGCAGCCTCATTGTAAAATCTCATTTTTACAATTTCATAGTTTCGGCTTACATTTATAAAATTCAACGAAAGCACGTACCTATTTCGGCTGAGTTATCCATTTTCGGTTATTTAGTGTACAAAAAAACGCAAATTAAATGAGTTTGTACAACATGGCCATTAATGTAGCGATAAGTTGTATAACTTGCCAGACAGGCCCACAAACAGTGCAATATAGAGCAAAACAACACCAAGTTGAACCAACGGTTGCTTCGTTTAACATCGGGCGAAAATTTCAACTGCTCCTGTAACACTACCTTATATAAGTTGGCCTTGCTATCATCCCACATATGTTCATCAGAGTATACCCATGATACAATAATACAAGGTGGTATCAGTTGTGACAGCTCGATTTGACACATGCCTTAGCTCAGTAGAATAAGAAGAAAAACGGGAAGAAACGAATCCCCATTTGGGGGGAAAATATAAAATTTCATATTTTCTTCTAAACAAAATTTGCTTTTTTATAGTATATTCGCAATAAAATGAAGTAAAATAAGATATAATACCTTTTTGAGAAAACAGAATGTGTATACTGAGAAAAAATATAAAAAATCAACTATATTATTAGGCAAAGAATTGTTAAAGAAGTAACACTGTTTGAGCTAAGGCAGTCAATATGGCGGAATTAGAGCGAGAAGTTGCCAACTGATAACACCTTTTATTATTGCATCATGGAGTATACCAACGAAGGACGAGTTTATACAAGGAGATAGAAAGAGCACAAAACTACTCTAGAAAATTACACGCACAATGACAAACATGAACAAATGTAAAATAAAACTATAGTTTAAAAAACTAAAACCTCCCTATTATAATTTCCATTCGTACTGTCATCAGGTATGTAACTTGGGAATAGAAATCGCTGTATCTTTTAGGCGCATCAATATTACATAGTTACATCCCGAGTTAATAAAAGGAAGGTAATAAAAAAAAACATCATTTTTGACAATCAGTACAGTTCGCATTTATATCAACGAGCAGCTTATTAGATTTGTTTTCGTTTGTACTACATTTGTGCATCTATACATGTCCACAAACATATTTACATACACAAACATATGTACATACGTAGAAATACAAGAATGATAGAATTACCGCCGATTGCAGCAGAATTCGTGAGAGTAATTTTGCCGCGACGTCACCGTAGAGTTGACAACTGAGAGCGGCAAATAAAACTGCTGTCTATTGATGTGCTGAATTGTCAGTACCCAATACTTAAAAAAGTGTTCGGTACTCAATACCTCCTTATCGGTACCCGACACTGATTCTTTACATTAAACCTTCGCCCTTATACACATTTCAAGGTTAGAAAAAACTTTCATTACTAATTTATATGATATCGGCTAAAACACTTGAACTTATCGCAACAGAGAAATATTATTTTATCAGTTTTAACCCTAGTCGATCCAAGGTTCAAGAAACATACTTCGACGCATGAAGGAGCCTTCCAGGAGGGGGGGTTTGATTCTGTAACCAGTTAGCGACAAGTTTCGGATCGATATCGCACTTGTTAGCGTAAAAATACTTCATACCATACGTCAAAAAAACCGATACCGATTCGAAAATTGTCGCTAACTGGTTACAGAATCTGTCCTAGTTACAGAATCTGCCTACAAAAATGATATCGTCCGATTCAGCTGGAACAAAAATGCTTTAAACAAGAAAGAGTTTGTCTGTATTATCGGTATCGGTTTTGTTGACGTATGATATGTAATATTTTTACGCTAACAAGTGAGATATCGATCCGAAACTTGTCGCTAACTGGTTACAGAATCGAAACCCCCCCC
>NW_023458707.1:7456-10939 GCF_013731165.1 Rhagoletis pomonella
TCAACTTAAATAAATGCATTTTGCAAACAAAAGTGCGTACGTTACTTAGTGCCTTGGTAATGGCGAATTCGTAAGGATCTACTGATTGCATTATAAACATTTCCATTTATTTGTTAAACATACAATTACCTCCATTACAACCCTGTCTTATGGATGCTAGAAGTGCGAATTCATATAAGGTGGTGTTACCGGAAAATGAATAAATAAATTATATGTATTACTGAAAATCAATAAGATGAAATGAAATTATTGTTTGCTTTCTAACCAAACTTATGTATGTAACTCAATCGCCTAATGGTTTGCCGAACCGTAAAAATATGTTTACATATCCAATTTCGTGAGTAGGTACCTGGTACTCACACCTTTTTTAAGAAGTTTCAGATCTATCATGTGTACGGTTTAAACACGAATTATTATTTTTTTAATGCCAGCCGTTCTACAAACGCATTGTTCGCATCATTTGTCAATTGTTCCTGTTGCGGCTGTTAATGTCTTTTCCTTTTTTTACTTTATGAGCGCAGTACGGATATTTATCCATTTGACACGACAGTTCTGTTCTGGAAATAAAGAAATAATGAATGCGTACTTATCACAGCGCACGGCAGTGCGCTCGTGTGACGAAAGCAGCCACAGTAGCATGCTGAAATGACTCGCTTATATGTACACGAGATTTGGAAGTTTTTATCCAGACGCCCAATCGAAATGTTTGAGATATCGTTGGGAAGGTCTTGCAGAGTGTGTCCAGAAAGTGTATTCAAGCTTCATAAACGATTAACCGGATTCTTAAAAATTTGGCTAAAGTGTTGCGAAACAAAAAACGTCTTTTGGCTAGTTGGAAAGATATAGAGGTAAAAGTGTTTTGGTTCGTGTCTCCACTACGAGATGCTTTGGTATGTATGTGGCGTCTGTACGTACCTTCATTTAATTTCTTTCAAACTTTCAGGAATTAAAAAACAAAAAAACTAAGAAGGTTTTGTTCCAGTATGCTTTGATTTGTATGCCTTTGCGGGTGTGGCTGCTGCCTGAAATTCGAAAAAAGGCAATTTTCCAACTACCACTGAGGCTAAACTACTCAGTCCATGTCATTGACGTGGATATCAGTAGGAGGGTCTTCAAACAAGCTATCTAACGCTATTTTTTGTGTTTATAAAATATAAATATGTTATAACGTTATCGCCTGAAAACGAAAAATCGGGCTGCTGAAAATATACATTTCGGGAATTTTCTCAAAAACTGGTCAGTCGATTTTATTCTAAGTTTCCACAAGTCTAGCCCAAAACCTTAGCTTTCATCTGATATATAGCTTATATCTGGGAAAACTCTTGTTGTAGATCCCTCCAAAAGGGGTCAAATGGTTAAAAATTAACATATACGTCTAATTTGGTTACTTTAAGATATACAAGTAATATACCCAGCTCCCCGAAAAAATTGCCCATTCCCCGGTTGCCACTTAAACCGAAATTCCCTGCAAATCGGGGAATATCCCGCAAGTTGACAAGTTGAAGGATGCAGCTGTGCTAATCACTTCGTACATGTCTTGGAAGCCACAATTTATGTGTATTTTAGAGTTCTTTTTCACATGCAGAAATTGTAACATTTTTCCCCATTTTAATTGCAGGTATGTACACAGTATTTAACTATGCTACATGAGTTTATCACCCGCACCTAACCAACCTGGAAAGATGTGTACAATATTACCTACAGTTGTACATAAATAAGTATGTATGAATGCATTTAGTTCACCCAATGTGCCGCTACTACTTACATACATATGTATAAATTACCACTGAGCAAAACTACTTGAGAAAAAAGCATTAGTTTAATAGCACGTACACGTGACAGAAGCAAAACTTCATAAAAAAAGCACATGTGTGCGCCCCACATCCGGTAGATAGCTTAACAAAAATAAACTACGAGACTATCAGATGAAGACAGTTGTTTATTGTATCCAAAGTTGGTACCAAGTTGATGAGTTTTTATCATATCTTATATTTTTTTTTTATTATTTCGAATACAAAGGATATGATCATTCTTTTTCGCTCTATTCCGTATTCGACTAATTATGTGTTTCAATGGACACATCGATTTGAATACTTAATTTAGATTTAGATAATATTTTTAGCAATTTATTTGAGAAAAATAAAACATCTAGATTAGTGTTATGAATTTTCGTCGATTTTAAATTTGCTAACCCAAAATAATTGATATCCAATAAAACACCTCTTTGAGGTAAAATTTTCGAGTGACGAAAGCTGAACTAGAAACACAAAATTTATGATATCAATTTCGTGACGAAAATTATACGCATTTTTTAACTGCCTTTGATACGTACGGAAAATCTTTTTTTTATTTATTGCGTTGCGAAATTCCGTTTACTGCTAGAAACACAAAAAAAAACAGAACTTTTGCAACGATTCGTATGAATAAAAAAGATTTTCCGTACGTTTCCACGGCAGTTAAAAAATGGGTATACTTTTCGTCACGAAATTGATATCATAATATTTGTGTTTCTAGTTCAGCTTTCGTCACTCGAAAATTTTACCTCAAAGAGGTGTTTTATTTGATAAAACGATCAGCTGGCCGGACTACATGGAGGTGGGAGCGGGTTAACGGCCGCTGCACAAAATTCGAACACTTGGAAGCTGAATGTACATAGAGTAAGGGAAGCTGAAAAAGTGAAAAGCAGACTAGAACTCACCTGGAAGAAGTAAGCTGAACTGGGGAGAGTGGGCTGAATTGCAGTGAGCGAACAATTGCCAGCACCAGCCACGTACATACATACATCGTCGCGCGGTCAGCAGCGGCGAGATCGCCCAACGAAAGTCGATAGCAACCGCACCGCCGCGACCTGCAGCTCAGCAGAACAGACGACGTCACCATTGCTTTTGGTTATTGTTGTTTTTCTTTTTTTTGTAAGGGAGTTTTTTTAGAAACCAATTTTTTTGTCAGTAATTTGCACTTTGATTAATTTGGATTTGTAACTTTAATTTTTAATGACAACTTGCGACTGTGTGCTTTGTTTTGTTTTTTTTTTTTTAACGCCGGTTTTGCTTATTTCATTTGTTGCTTTATTTTACTTCTTATTACACCATTCGTAATTTCACTTCGCACTTGATTTAAATTTCGTACTTGCAATATAGTTAAATTTTTTTCAATATATGTATAGTCGGATAGTTATATTTTTTTTTTTTTTTGCAATTCGGACGAATATTTCTGCGTTTTAATTTGATTTACGCAAATCTTATAAATTAATTGTCGGAAAACGTACTGCACGTGTGACTCGCTCGCTGCCCGCAAACACGAGCGAGTGGCCAAAGCAATAAGTAGCGCAGGTCGTCAGACCTCAGCTGGCCTCTAACACCAATATATCAGAGGAGGGCACTCACACTATCACACACATGCGCTTGTGTGCGAAGCAGCCAGTGCTCAACAGCCAGTGCTCGGAGTTTACCACATTTGTGGAATAGATAACAATTACATTTC
>NW_023458707.1:11039-13140 GCF_013731165.1 Rhagoletis pomonella
TTGTTATTTCCGAGTTGGTGGCCTTCAGCCGCACTAGAAGAAATAACTCATCAGTCCAATTCCGGTTACGCCATCCACAGTATTTTTGCGCAAAATTCACCGCCATCATTGTAACTCGATCTCCTTCCTGTTCCATGGATAACGGTACATCTTTTAGAGGTTAAAAAATATTTTGCGTCAGCAATTTGTCGTCGAACTGCACGTATTACGTACCCTATCCTCAGAAAAGCAAAGAACTTTAGAAATTGTAACATATTTCCCCATTTTAATTGCAGGTATGTACACAGTATTTAACTATGCTACATGGGTTTATCACCCGCACTTAACCAACCTGAAAAGACGCGTACAATATTACCTACAGTTGTACATAAATAAGTATGTATGAATGCATTTAGTTCACCCAATGTGCCGCTACTACTTACATACATATGTATAAATTGCCACTGAGGAAAACTACTTGAGAAAAACGCATTAGTTTAATAGCACGTACACGTGATAGAAGTAAAACTTCATAAAAAAAGCACATGTGTGCGCCCCACACCCGGTAGATATCTTAACAAAAATAAACTCCGAGACTATCAGATGAGACAGTGGTTTATTGTATCCAAAGTTGGTATCAAGTTGATAAGTTTTTATCATATCTTATATTTTTTTTATTTTTTCGAATACAAAGGATATGATCATTCTTTTTCGCTCTATTCCGTATTCGAAAAATTATGTGTTTCAATGGACACATCGATTTGAATACAGAATTTAGATCTGTATAATATTTTTAGCACTTTTTTTGAGAAAAATAAAACATCTAGATTATTGTTATGAATTTTCGTCGATTTTAAATTTGCTACCCCAAAATAATTGATATCAAATAAAATACCTCTTTGAGGTAAAATTTTCGAGTGACGAAAGCTGAACTAGAAAACAAAATTTATGATATCAATTTGGTGACGAAAATTATAGTCATTTGTTAACTGCCTTTGATACGTACGGAAAATCTTGTTTTTTATTTATTCGGAGCGTTGCGATTTTCCGTTTACTGCTAGAAACACAAAATAAAAAACAGGACTTTTGCAACGATTCGTATGAATAAAAAAGATTTTCCGTACGTTTCCAGGGCAGTTAAAAAATGGGTATAATTTTCGTCACGAAATTGATATCATAAATTTTGTGTTTCTAGTTCAGCTTTCGTCACTCGAAAATTTTACCCCAAACAGGTGTTTTATTTGATAAAACGATCAGCTGGCCGGATTACATGGAGGTGAGAGCGGGTTAACGGCCGCTGCACAAAATTCGAACACTTGGAAGCTGAATGTACATAGAGTAAGGGAAGCTGAAAAAGTGAAAAGCAGACTAGAACTCACCTGGAAGAAGTAAGCTGAACTGGGGAGAGTGGGCTGAATTGCAGTGAGCGAACATTCGCCAGCACCAGCCACGTACATACATACATCGTCGTGCGGTCAGCAGCGGCGAGATCGCCCAACGAAAGTCGATAGCAACCGCACCGCCGCGACCTGCAGCGCAGCAGAACAGACGACGTCACCATTGCTTTTGGTTATTGTTGTTTTTCTTTTTTTGTAAGGGATTTTTTTAGAAACCAATTTTTTTGTCAGTAATTTGCACTTTGATTAATTTGTAACTTTAATTTTTAATAACAACTTGCGACTGTGGGCTTTGTTTTTTTTTTAACGCCGGTTTTGCTTATTTCATTTGTTGCTTTATTTTACCTCTTATCACACCATTCGTAATTCCACTTCGCACTTGATTTAAATTTCGTACTTGCAATATAGTTTAATTTTTTTCAATATATGTATGTATAGTCGGATAATAATATTTATTTTTTTTGCAATTCGGATGAATATTTTTGCGTTTTAATTTGATTTACGCAAATCTTATAAATTAGTTGTCGGAAAACGTACTACACGTGTGAACCGCTCGCTGCCCGCAAACACGAGCGAGTGGCCAAAGCAACAAGTAGCGCAGGTCGTCAGACCTCAGCTGGCCTCTAATACCAATATATCAGAGGTGGGCACTCACACTATCACACACATGCGCTTGTGTGCGAAGCAGCGAAGTTTTGCTCAACAGCCAGTGCTCGGAGTTTACC
>NW_023458707.1:13240-13544 GCF_013731165.1 Rhagoletis pomonella
ATTGGTATTAGAGGCCAGCTGAGGTCTGACGACCTGCGCTACTTGTTACTTTGGCCACTCGCTCGTGTTTGCGGGCAGCGAGCGAGTCACACGTGCAGTACGTTTTCCGACAATTAATTTATAAGATTTGCGTAAATCAAATTAAAACGCAGAAATATTCATCCGAAGTGCAAAAAAATAAATATTACTATCCGACTATACATACATATATTGTAAAAAATTAAACTATATTGCAAGTACGAAATTTAAATCAAGTACGAAGTGGAATTACGAATGGTGTGATAAGAGGTAAAATAAAGCAACA
>NW_023458707.1:13644-14241 GCF_013731165.1 Rhagoletis pomonella
CAAGTACGAAATTTAAATCAAGTGCGAAGTGAAATTACGAATGGTGTAATAAGAAGTAAAATAAAGCAACAAATGAAATAAGCAAAACCGGCGTTAAAAAAAAAAAAACAAAACAAAGCACACAGTCGCAAGTTGTCATTAAAAATTAAAGTTACAAATCCAAATTAATCAAAGTGCAAATTACTGACAAAAAAATTGGTTTCTAAAAAAAATCCCTTACAAAAAAAAAAAGAAAAACAACAATAACCAAAAGCAATGGTGACGTCGTCTGTTCTGCTGCGCTGCAGGTCGCGGCGGTGCGGTTGCTATCGACTTTCGTTGGGCGAACTCGCCGCTGCTGACCGCGCGACTATGTATGTATGTACGTGGCTGGTGCTGGCGAATGTTCGCTCACTGCAATTCAGCCCACTGTCCCCAGTTCAGCTTACTTCTTCCAGGTGAGTTCTAGTCTGCTTTTCACTTTTTCAGCTTCCCTTACTCTATGTACATTCAGCTTCCAAGTGTTCGAATTTTGTGCAGCGGCCGTTAACCCGCTCCCACCTCCATGTAGTCCGGCCAGCTGATCGTTTTATCAAATAAAACACCTCTTTGAGGTAA
>NW_023458707.1:14341-15460 GCF_013731165.1 Rhagoletis pomonella
CAGCTTACTTCTTCCAGGTGAGTTCTAGTCTGCTTTTCACTTTTTCAGCTTCCCTTACTCTATATACATTCAGCTTCCAAGTGTTGGAATTTTGTGCAGCGGCCGTTAACACGCTCCCACCTCCATGTAATCCGACCAGCTGATCGTTTTATCAAATAAAACACCTCTTTGAGGTAAAATTTTCGAGTGACGAAAGCTGAACTAGAAACACAAAATTTATGATATCAATTTCGTGACGAAAATTATACCCATTTTTTAACTGCCTTGGAAACGTACGGAAAATCTTTTTTATTCATACGAATTGTTGCAAAAGTTCTGTTTTTTATTTTGTGTTTCTAGCAGTAAACGGAATTTCGCAACGTTCCGAATAAATAAAAAAAAAAGATTTTCCGTACGTATGAAAGCCAGTTAACAAATGCGTATAATTTTCGTCACGAAGTTGATATCATAAATTTTGTGTTTCTAGTTCAGCTTTCGTCACTCGAAAATTTTACCTCAAAGAGGTGTTTTATTTGATATCAATTATTTTGGGGTAGCAAATTTAAAATCGACGAAAATTCATAACAATAATCTAGATGTTTTATTTTTCTCAAATAAATTGCTAAAAATATTATACAAATCTAAATTATGTATTCAAATCGATGTGTCCATTGAAACACATAATTTTTCGAATACGGAATAGAGCGAAAAAGAATGATCATATCCTTTGTATTCGAAAAAATAAAATAAAAATATAAGATATGATAAAAACTTATCAACTTGGTACCAACTTTGGATACAATAAACAACTGTCTTCATCTGATAGTCTCGTGGTTCACGTGTACGTGATATTGAACTAATGCTTTTTTCTCAAGTAGTTTTGCTCAGTGGCAATTTATACATATATATGTAAGTAGTAGCGGCACATTGGGTGAACTAAATGCATTCATACATACTTATTTATGTGCAACTGTAGGTAATATTGTACGCGTCCTTCCAGGTTGGTTAAGTGCGGGTGATAAACCCATGTAGCATAGTTAAATACTGTGTACATACCTGCAATTAAAATGGGGAAAAATGTTACAATTTCTGCATGTGAGAAAATTTTCATGCCGGGCTGTGTTATATAAAATTGAAAAA
>NW_023458707.1:15560-19036 GCF_013731165.1 Rhagoletis pomonella
AATTTATGTATTAAAAAAAAGTTAATTCTAGTTGAAACATTTTAGCCGTTTTTTTTGTCCAATCTAGCCGGTCACCCCAAAAAGTTCTGGCAACACTGCATATCATAAATGTGTCGGCGTCGCAGCAAGCAATGTTGTTTTTTTGTTGTAGAAAATGCTCACTCATTAATGAGCAAATGAGCAAATAAAAAAAAAAAGAAGTTTCAAGATCTGAAAGTTTTTTAGCTTACGGTGGTAGAAGTAGTCGAATTGTAATTTAGCAAAAAAAAGTGTTATCTAAGTGGAATTACGAATGGTGTGATAAGAGGTAAAATAAAGCAACAAATAAAATAAGCAAAACCGGCGTTAAAAAAAAAACAAAGCACACAGTCGCAAGTTGTCATTAAAAATTAAAGTTACAAATCCAAATTAATCAAAGTGCAAATTACTGACAAAAAAATTGGTTTCTAAAAAAAATCCCTTACAAAAAAAAAAGAAAAACAACAATAACCAAAAGCAATGGTGACGTCGTCTGTTCTGCTGCGCTATCGACTTTCGTTGGGCGATCTCGCCGCTGCTGACCGCGCGACGATGTATGTATGTACGTGGCTGGTGCTGGCGAATGTTCGCTCACTGCAATTCAGTCCACTCTCCCCAGTTCAGCTTACTTCTTCCAGGTGAGTTCTAGTCTGCTTTTCACTTTTTCAGCTTCCCTTACTCTATGTACATTCAGCTTCCAGGTGTTCGAATTTTGTGCAGCGGCCGTTAACCCGCTCCCACCTCCATGTAATCCGGCCAGCTGATCGTTTTATCAAATAAAACACCTCTTTGAGGTAAAATTTTCGAGTGACGAAAGCTGAACTAGAAACACAAAATTTATGATATCAATTTCGTGACGAAAATTATACCCATTTTTTAACTGCCTTGGAAACGTACGGAAAATCTTTTTTATTCATACGAATCGTTGTAAAAGTTCTGTTTTTTATTTTGTGTTTCTAGCAGTAAACGGAATTTCGCAACGTTCCGAATAAATAAAAAAAAGATTTTCCGTACGTATCAAAGGCAGTTAAAAAATGCGTATAATTTTCGTCACGAAATTGATATCATAAATTTTGTGTTTCTAGTTCAGCTTTCGTCACTCGAAAATTTTACCTCAAAGAGGTGTTTTATTTGATATCAATTATTTTGGGGTAGCAAATTTAAAATTGACGAAAATTCATAACAATAATCTAGATGTTTTACCTTTCTCAAATGAATTGCTAAAAATATTATCTAAATCTAAATAATGTATTCAAATCGATGTGCCCATTGAAACACATAATTTTTCGAATACGGAATAGAGCGAAAAAGAATGATCATATCCTTTGTATTCGAAAAAATAAAATAAAAATATTAGATATGATAAAAACTTATCAACTTGGTACCAACTTTGGATACAATAAACAACTGTCTTCATCTGATAGTCTCGTAGTTTATTTTTGTTAAGATATCTACCGGGTGTGGGGCGCACACATGTGCTTTTTTTATGAAGTTTTACTTCTATCACGTGTACGTGCTATTAAACTAATGCTTTTTTCTCAAGTAGTTTTGCTCAGTGGCAATTTATACATATGTATGTAAGTAGTAGCGGCACATTGGGTGAACTAAATGCATTCATACATACTTATTTATGTACAACTGTAGGTAATATTGTACGCGTCTTTCCAGGTTGGTTAAGTGCGGGTGATAAACCCATGTAGCGTAGTTAAATACTGTGTACATACCTGCAATTAAAATGGGGAAAAATGTTACAATTTCTGCATGTGAGAAAATTTTCATATCGGGCTGTGTTATATAAAATTGAAAAACAATTTGTCTAACCTGAAAAGTCTTCAGATAGTGAGCCGATTTTAATGTTTTTTTGAAGTGAAGCTTCTTTGGCGGCGGTATGGCAAAAATGGAGAGTGAAATTTTTAAAACTGAAAACGTTACATGAGTGAGAAGGAAGATATAGGTAGTATAGGGAAGGGGAAAAAAGAAATAAAGCGACGCATGACGAGTACGAGTACCTACATATGTTTCTATGTAGGTTTGAATGCACGTATGTATGTATACATATATATGTATGTACGAAAGAACTCATTGCGCATTTCAGCTCTGCCGCTACCAAGCAATATATGTATAAATGATGCAAACGTGCTTCGCGTAACTACATCAATTCGTACATATGTACATATGTTTGTATGGATATATTTATGATGAAGCAAACGGGCTTCGTTGATGTACTGATGGGCATATGTATGTACTTATGGACAGCAATGTTTTCTTGTATGTACATATGTTTGTGTATGAACATATGTTTGTGTACTTGTATATATGCAGATATGTAGTACAAACGAAAATAAATCGCATAAGCTGCTCATTGATATAAATGCGAACTGTACTGATTGTCAAAAATTATGTGCTTTTTGTACATTTGTTCATGTTTGTGCGTGTAATTTTCTAGAGTAGTTTTGTGCTCTTTCTATCTCCTTGTATAAACTCGTATAAACTCGTCCTTCGTTGGTATACTCCATGATGCAATAATACAAGGTGTTATCAGTTGGCAACTTCTCGCTCTAATTCCGCCATATTGACTGTCTTAGCTGAAAGAGTGTTACTTCTTTAACAATTCCTTGCCTAATAATATAGTTGATTTTTTTATTCTCAGTATACACATTCTGTTTTCTCAGAAAGGTATTATATCCTATTTTACTTCATTTCATTGCGAATATACTATAAAAAAGCAAATTTTGGTTAGAAGAAAATATGAAATTTTATTTTTTCTTCTTATTCTACTGAGCTAAGGCATGTGTCAAATCGAGCTGTCACAACTGATACCACCTTGTATTATAGCATTATGGGTATACTCTGATGAACATATGTGAGGATGATAGCAAGGCCAACTTATATAAGGTAGTGTTACAGGAGCAGTTGAAATTTTCGCCCGAGGTTAAACGTAGCAACCGTTGGTTCAACCAGGTATTGTTTTGCTCTAGATTGCACCGTTTGTGGGCCTGTTTAATGAATTTATGTCTTGGTGGTATGAAAGATCAAAAAATTTGGATTTTCTGGCAAGTTGTAAAACTTATCGCTACATTAATGGCCATGTTGTACAAACTCATTTAATTTGCGTTTATTTTGTACACTAAATAACCGAAAATGTATAACTCAGCCGAAATAGGTGCGTGCTTTCGTTGAATTTTATAAATGTAAGCCGAAACTATGAAATTGTAAAAATGAGACGGATTGATTTGAACCAACGTTTTCGGTTTGCATTATGTCAAAAGGATGTGTTTGTTGTAATTCATTCTGTCATTTACTACCATTATGCGTTGGCCAATTCATGAAATCATTCCATGCATTTGAGTAGAAACTGAATGAATGAACACCATTTCATGATTTCAATTAACGCGAAATAGAGTTTATGCACTTAGTTTTTACTCAGATCGATGAAATGATTTCGTGAATTGGACTAC
>NW_023458707.1:19136-30203 GCF_013731165.1 Rhagoletis pomonella
CAATCAGTAAAATAATTTGACAAAAAGTGCAAAGCTTTTTAAGGAATAAAAAAAAAACGCAAAGTCAATAATCAAGTCTCGAACACTCTGTTTATCCATTTGTAACAACTTCGCCATCACATCCGCAAGCGACAAAATACAGGAAACAAAAGGGCAAAAACAACAATAGAACGATCAGCTGGCCGGATTACATGGAGGTGGGAGCGGGTCAACGGCCGCTGCACAAAATTCGAACACTTGGAAGCTGGATGTACATAGAGTGAGGGAAGCTGAAAAAGTGAAGAGCAGACTAGAACTCACCTGGAACAAGTAAGCTGAAAACTGGGGAGAGTGGGCTGAATTGCAGTGAGCGAACATTCGCCAGCACCAGCCACGTACATACATACATCGTCGCGCGGTCAGCAACGGTGAGATCGCCCAACGAAAGTCGATAGCAACCGCGCCGCCGCGACCAGCAGCGCAGCAGAACCGACGACGTCACCATTGCTTTTGGTTATTGTTGTTTTTCGCATTTTTAAGTGAAACTTTTTAGGCGGCGGTATCGCAAAAATGGAGAGTGAAATTTTTAAAACTGAAAACGTTACGTGAGTGAGAAGGAAGATATACTACCTATATATAGGGAAGGGGGAAAAAAGAAATAAAGCGACGCATGACGGGTACGAGTACCTACATATGTATATATGTATGTTTGAATGCACGTATGTATGTATACATATATATATATGTATGTATGAACGAACTCATTGCGCATTTCAGCACTGCCGCTACCAAGCAATATATGTATAAATGATGCATGCGTGCTTCGCGTAACTACACCCATTCGTACATATGTACATATGTTTGTATGGATATATTTGTGATGAAGCAAACGGGCTTCGTTGATGTACTGATGGGCATATGTATGTACTTATGGACAGCAATGTTTTCATGTATGTACATATGTTTGAATGGTTGTATATATATTTGTATGTACATATATGTACATACATATGTTTGTGTATGTACATATGTTTGTGTACATGTATATATGTATGCACATATGTAGTACAAACGAAAACAAATCTAATAAGCTGCTTGTTGATATAAATGCGAACTGTACTGATTATCAAAAATTATGTGTTTGTTGTACATTTGCTCATGTTTGTCATTGTGCGTGTAATTTTCTAGAGTAGTTTTGTGCTCTCGCTATCTCCTTGTATTAACTCGTCCTTCGTTGGTATACTCTGATGAACATATGTGAGGATGATAGCAAGGCCAACTTATATAAGGTAGTGTTACAGGAGCAGTTGAAATTTTCGCCCGATGGTTCTTAAAGAAAGCCATAAACGTAGCAACCGTTGGTTCAACTTGGTGTTGTTTTTCTCTAGATTGAAAGATGAAAAAATTTGGATTTTCTGGCAAGTTGTACGACTTATCGCTACATTAATGGCCATGTTGTACAAACTCATTTAATTTGCGTTCATTTTGTACACTAAATAACCCAAAATGTATAACTCAGCCGAAATAGGTAAGTGCTTTCGTTGAATTTTATAAATGTAAGCCGAAACTATGAAATTGTAAAAATGAGATTTTACAATGAGACTGCTCGCAAAATTGCAATGTTTGTGGGCAAAACGTCCAACTTGATTGCGGATTGATTTGAACCAACGTTTTCGGCTTGCATTATGTCAAAAGGATGTGTTTGTTGTAATTCATTCTGTCATTTACTACCATTATGCGTAGGCCAATTCGTGAAATCATTTCATGCGTTTGAGTAGAAACTGAATGAATGAACACCATTTCATGATTTCAATTAACGCGAAATAGAGTTTATGCACTTAGTTTTTACTCAGATCGATGAAATGATTTCGTGAATTGGACTACGCATACATGTGATACTTATGCTTTTAATTTATAAGGTAATTTTATGTTTTTATACTCTTGCTACCACATGAATATATGAATTCGTGATAAGAATATATGAATTCGCCTTGGAAGATAGAAATCGAGTAAGAATAAATGCCCAACAAAGGAATTTGTCTTCTTTCAACTTAAATAAATGCATTTTGCAAACAAAAGTGCGTACGTTACTTAGTGCCTTGGTAATGGCGAATTCGTAAGGATCTTTTGATTGCATTATAAACATTTTCATTTATTTGTTAAACATACAATTACTTCCATTACAACCCGGTCCTATGGATGTTAGAAGCGCGAATTCATATAAGGTGGTGTTACCGGAAAATGAATAAGTAAATTATATGTATATCAGAAAATTATTGTTTGATTTCTAACCAAACCTATGTATGTAACTCAATCGCCTAATGGTTTGCCGAACCGTAAACATATGTTTACACATCCAATTTCGTGAGTAGGTACCTGGTACTCACACCTTTTTTAAGAAGTTTCACTTCTATCATGTGTACGGTGTTACACACGCTTTTTTTTGTAAGGGATTTTTTTTTAGAAACCAATTTTTTTTTTAGTAATTTGCACTTTGATTAATTTGGATTTGTATCTTTAATGCTTAATGACAACTTGCAACTGTGTGCTTAGTTTTTTTCTTTTAATGCCGGTTTTGCTTATTTAATTTGTTGCCTTATTTTACCTCTTATCACACCATTCGTAATTTCACTTCGCACTTGATTTATATTTCATACTAGCAATATAGTTTCGTTTTTTTTTTCAATATACGTATAGTCGGATAGTTATATTTCTTAATTTTTTTGCAATCCGGGTGAATATTTCTGTGTGTTTCTAGTTGTCGAAAAACGTACTGCACGTGTGACTCGCTCGCTGCCCGCAAACACGAGCGAGTGGCCAAAGCAACAAGTAGCGCAGGTCGTCCGACCTCAGCTGGCCGCTAATACCTATATATCTATGTATGTACATGTATGTCGATTTCCAGCCCTTTTCAGCGTCCTCTCTACATGTTGGCACCAGCATCGTGGGAATGCTAGAGGTGAGTGAGAAGATAATTTAATACACACCTACTTACGTACATATATACATATATATAATACATACGTATATAATATATATATTTTGTTTTGGTTACTGCGTTCCATAGTGCTAAATATTCACGGCTATTCTTCTTTTGCATATACATACGGAAGTACATATGCGTATGTTCATTAAAGCACTAGAAATATTGAAATAGGGGCATTCACATAAGCATATTAAATCAAGAAAATTGAAGAGAAATTGCAATTGACTAAATTCTGAAGTATTTATCCCGCGTTTGAAGTCATTTTTAATTTAGTTAAATATTATTTTTAATTGTTTATTTATTCCATCCCGCTTTATTAGCATAGCGAACTTGTATTTTTTTCCTCAATCCGGCTTATTTTGTGATTAATGAAGTAGTGTTTATGATTGGATTCTGCGTTTATACATATCTGCACATATATCAATCTTTTTAAGTTTTTTGAGAATTTTTGTAATTAGCCTAACTTTGTTGAGAGTTTTGCCATATGAATTTTGATAGGCGAAATCAATTGTTTTTGAATTCCTGAATTTCCTTAGATGTAATAGAGTAGGTAGACATAGGATTAAAGATTTTATTGTGAATATTTAGAAATAAATCGTAACTATAAAATAAAAACAAAATTTTGTAAAATGAAACTGCAGTAGTTTTCATCTTATGTGGATAATTCTTTTCAAATTTCGTGCTTATATTTATTAGACAGCTGCATGAATGTAGTGGTTAGTATTTATGAGACAGCCCCTGAAGGAAAGATTGGTCCAATTGCTCGAAAAATATAGTTGTAGGTATAGTAGCTTTGTATCTAGACCAAAGATAGTCCAAAAATATAAAGCAATGTAATGTAAAACAGGTGAATTGTACTAAAAGTGGTCCGAATGTAATGCATAAGGTATGAGTTTTGATCTAAAACTGGTTACAATGTCATGCAGTAGCGGACAACGGGTACAATCGGTGTTGCCAAGTTTTTGAGTTTGAAAAAGCATTAAAACCCAAGAAAAATCGCTTTTTTTCTCGAAAAAAGCACAAAATTTTTTATTGGAGGAGTTAATGGACTTTGCATGCATTTAAAATTTTATGCCGATTCAAATTAATAAAAATTAAAATTCTTGCTCGGCGGTCGAATTTATGCTGTTTACTATAAATTCAAATATATTCGTCCAAAGGACGCGACGTAATCATTTTTGTTCTTAGTTTCTAATTTGCAGCTGTGCCCCGCGTTGCCGTTCCGCTTAGATTTGCGCTGTTTAAATATTAATTTTTCTTCTTTTTGCTTAAATTTTTCTACAATTCCTATCAAACGAAAGTAACAACAAAAAATTAAGTTTCAGGAAATATGTGGAAGTGTGGAAGTTTCCACGTTTTTAAAGTGAAGCGCATAGTGGAAAAAATCGTTTTGTGGAAAAAAAGCTGCCTACTCGATTATTCATTTTACTGTTAGGAGATGCTATTGCTTTGTTTAATATTCGTAAAAAATATAACAAATTCAGCCCAAACTAAAGGTCTAATAAAATAATGTAAAAAAAATATTTTTTAAAAACAAGCTTTTATTTAACCTGTACAATCTAAGGAATAAAATGAAGTAGTGTAACAAAAGATTTTTTAGCAAGAAAATTTTGTCAAAACTGCACTAAAATGAATAAAATAAAATAAGTTAAGGTCTCGTTAATGTTACTAAAAGCCATTTAGTGAAAGGAGTATCTCAAACTCTAATGAAAATTACTAACAATTTGTACGAATAGCAAACCGGCATTTAAATATCTGCATACATACATACATACCTAACCAATTATGCATGTACGCTGAATTCGCCGACAAGCTTTTTTAAAAACGAAGTAATTTAATTCAATAAAATTTTTCATACAGGTGGCAACCCTCCGTCTGTAAGCTTTCTTAAACTTGTTTTTTTTTAACGCCCATATTGCAATATTCACTTTTTCTTATCAATTTAGTTAACCTGAAATTTTCAAACAGGTGGCAACTCTCTATTTTTTTCTTTCTATATTTTAAGTTAGACCTCTAGCAATACATCAGTTAAAACTGCATTCAATTCCATGCATTAGTTTTCGAATGATGCGCGTGCAAACATACAGACAGACAGATAGACAGATAGACAGACAAACAGACAGACAGACAGGCAAAAATTCTAAAAATGGTTGATTTGGCTTCTGTTACTCTAATAAAGACCCCCCACATTCATTTTTCTTTAATATCTATAATGTACAGACATCGGCCTGTTACAATTTTATTATATGTATAGATTTTATTGCATTCATGGCTAGTCCAGTTCACAAGTGCCATTTATATGTACATTATAAATACGTGAGTCCTTACTAACTACTTACCGCGAAAGGTACACAGAGACATTTAAGAGACGCTTAATTCGTTTTTTTTGAAATTTTTGTACGATTTAAGTATCAATTAACGGTGACGATTTCTTGTTGGCACGCCATGGCTATATTGAATATTTCTTTGGAAATAATGGCACGTACAGTGGTCCACAAAATAATAGGAGTGCGTTATTTTGGTCAGTTTTTGCTATTTGTCTTTTGTTTATTTAATGTTTATTATTTTTATACAAAAGTCAAGCTGGGTATACAACGAACAACGAATAAATTCAGATTTCAACCTTTGTACAAAAATTATTACAATTCTGTAAATTTTCACCAAAATATCAAACTTTTTAATCAGAATCTTCAGAGAAAATTCTGGTATGCAGTTTTATAGCCCATTCAATTCTAGTCTGAAGAAGTGCAAGTTTCAAGCTGCTAAAAAATTCCGTTGATTTTTGGCAAGTTTTTTTGCTGGTACTGTCCCCATATAAAAGAAAATTGTCGAACATACTTTGTATGGAAAAAACGTGAAACACCTTCAACCGAAAAAATTCTCAAAAATCAACGGAATTTTTTAGCAGCTTGCACTTCTTCAGACTAGAATTGAATGGGCTACAAAACTGCATACCAAAATATTTTCTAAAGATTCTGGTTAAATAGTTTGAAATTTTGGTGAAAATTTGCAGAATTTTTATAATTTTTGTACAAACTTGAAAATGTAAATTTATATGGTGTTTGTTGTATTACCAGCTAGGCTTTTACAAAAAAATACGAAACATTAAATAAACTAAAGACAAATAGCCAAAACAGGTTAAAATATCCCACTCCTATTATTTTGTGGACAACTGTATATGTATAAAGTTTCGCCGGCCCTGTTCTAGTGCATAGTATATACACTAGGGCGGTCCAAAAATATATGAGAAAAAGTAAAGTCGGAATTTTCATGTAGTAAATAAAATTTTTCATATAAAATACATTGAGCGCTTTGAGCGACCTTTATATATTTTTGGATTTCAAAATAAAAAATAGAGGTGTATTTCTCGATATAAAACAATCCTAGCGGTTAGAGCATTAAAATTCCGACATAACTTTTTTTTTGACCACCCTAATGTACACACGATAAATAATATAACTTCATATACAAATATCTAAAGGACAAATGTCAAAAAGTAGGACATTTAGGAGGACACTTTATAAAGCGGAGATTGCTTAAAAAGGAAGACAGTCCTTCCTAAAGGATGATTTACATGAAATCAAAGTGGTCTTTAACTTTTTAGTATTACTCTCAAGTTTGCTCTGACTGAAGAGGACGATTTTGATTGACAGTATCTTTTTTGAAGGTTTATATAGTTAATATTTGCAAATGCATGAATAGTATTACGGCATAACAGTGCCTGTAAATTATGCACGTTTGTTTCAAAAATCGGCACTTCATTCAGTCGTGAACTGTTTTCGAACCACGCAGAAACGTCGTGCAATATCGCACCGAACAACGGTAATAATATCGATAATTATGTGGTTAATGATAAGAACTCCTCGGCACATCAAAGCCTTGTATGCTATGAAACCAAAATGCAGAAAACAAACTTTTACCTTATTCAAGATATAAGAATAATGGGCCGTATGAATAAAAACTAAGCAAATGCCTTAAAACGTCAGACCTTTTACCTAAATGTATTTGAATAAATCAAGTAGGGTGTTTGGAATTTTAAGAAAAGCAATTGCTTAGTTTTTATTAATACGGCCCAACACGGCATACACACATACATACTTTAATAGTTTTAAAATATGTGACGGTTGTTGATTGAATTTTGCCCGCTTCCGTTCATGTTTGTATAAATACATCACAAAATAAAATTTTTGCAAGTACAATCCATCATTAAAAGTAAAGAAAAAATTAATGAGGCATCAATAATATTGAAGCAACATTTGTTGTGTAAAGCTTTTTTGCTCCAATTGGTAAGTATTCCAATAGAAACGCGTATATAAGTAAAATTTGATATGAGTTACAAGCGAAATGAGAGAGGAGATTGTCCGAGCGTGCGATTTCTTACCTTTTTGTTTGTTTCTTAAACACAACGTAGTGACGATTGATAACAGCGACTTTGGTTTAATAAAATATGTGTTCAACAAAAATCATAACACAATCGCACAATGTGTAGAATACTTAGCTATGTAGTGACCGTAAAGAGCAAACACTTTACTGATTAACTAGTAAGAATCCCATGTCTGCTTCAGTCGAGTTCCACTTGCTGGTTTACGCGGTGTTTTTGCGACTAAATTGCGACTAAGTTAACATATCTCGCGATTTTATAAGTAAAACATTTTATTTTTTAGTTTGAACTTTGGACACTATATTGTTATATTTCCGTAAATAAGTCGGAGTAATGTTTTTGAATAAATCATTGGCAACAATTAATCTGCTTAAGCGTAGCTTTTCGACAAGTGTTTGGAGAGCAGCCAGCTACAAGGACCGCGTCAACCTGTAACTGAAAAAGTGATATATGAATATATATATTTTTTTAAATTTAAAACTTTCAATTTTATTTGCATTTACGTGAGATGAATTTAAAAATCACATTGAGACTTTGATTATTTAATATTTCATATGTACTTAACCATTAAGGAAATCTAAAAATTATTCTTACAACATTTTTGAAAAACCTAATCCGATTTCTCAATTTTATTGTGGCTTATTAACATTTTATTTTAATATTGTTATTGAGCTTTGTACCACGATTATGTTTATTAAGAAAAATCGATTTATTTGTCGATATATGATCATCAAAAAAATTCTATAAGTTGTTTCATTGCTGGTTGTAGATATTTGTAGATCATATGGCCCAAATCGCCGAAAACGAAACCAAGGGGAACATTTTTTTTTCTCAGGTTTCGCAGATTTTGGATTACATCTGGGTCATACATATTCTAAGGTATCAGACAACATCAATATTAACGCGAATCTCCTCTAAAACATGAAAATTCACTTATTCTTGAGACACCTTTAAATAAACGAAAATTAAAAAAGCAAAACATGAAACTAAAGGGTAGCTTATATTTAAGGTCCACCACTTTTTTGCATTATACTTGCCTCTCTTCGCTTGCCTTGTATTATTTTGAAGTTAATAAAAAAAGTATTAGAAAAAAAAACAGCGATTAGTTTCCTATATGAGCATCAAGTCGGCAGTATTTTTTAATGTAATGTAACAGTCCAAAATATTAAAAAGTTTTTTTGCGCGGAGTCCACCAAACTAAAAAAGGAAAAATATAGTTTTCTTCGAGCATTTTCGGCCTTATTTCACAGTAAAATAAAATAGTTCCACATACTCTTCATTACCAATATGTTTTCGGTGGAAAGCTATTTGTAACGTAACAGTCTTTTGAACTAATTTAATTTTTAGGTAACCTTTTTTCCTATTTAGTTAAAGATAGGGCTCATTTTACAAGCAACATTGGAAGCTATTCAACGTGTTATTGTCCCATAGTTAAAACTGTTATTTTTTCTAACTTATATAAACTGAGAAGATAAGAATTACGTAGAAAAATAAAAAACGCGATAATTATATTATTTCAAAAAGGAGCGAAGTCAAGAGAAGCGAAATAAGAAGCGGAAAGAAGAAGATTTTCCGATTAAATAATAAAAAATCTATTGGAATTATTTCGGCTATTTTTCTAGTACCACTATTATTCTACAAAATGCCGAGTCCTCGAATCTACCATTTGAAGGGTAAGAATAGTACTAAATAGCATAGAGTAAACAAAATAAGCCATTAATTAAAGCCGTTTTTCGTGAAATTAAACGCGAAAAACTCAACAACTTGGCGCAATTCTAAGATCGAGTTCGAGTTCTACGCAGAAAACTACTTCGGAAACGACCTACGGCTGCACAGCATCAGAAACTTTGTAATCTGTATTCATAATTATCATGTTCTTAATTTCTTTGAATTACTTGTCACATCGCAAGACTACTGAATTCATGCTACTTATTGCATAAAACACACTAAAAGCGATTTAAATACCTAATTATAATCCTATCGCTACACGTATATCGCACAGGTAACGTAACAGTCTTTTTCTGTAACGTACCAGTCCGACTATTTTTTACAAATATTGACCTCAAAATTAATTAATTAATTAATTTTAACCGACTTCCAAAAAAGGAGGAGGTTATCTGTTCGTCGGAATATTTTTTTTTTTTTTTTTTTTTTTTGTTACCGCATAACTTTGCACCACGTCAACCGATTTCAATAATTCTTTTTGCAACGGAAAGGTAGAGGTGGTCCCATTCTAATTTGGTTTAGATCCGATCATTGGATCATTAAATTTATAGATATATAAAAATTTTTTTTTTTATGTCGGTTTTTTTTTGCTAAAAATTACTTGTATCAGTTCAATTAATACGTAGTTCTTGAATTCCATCCTGAAGCTAGGAAACTGTGTACCAACTTTTGAAAACATTATATTAGGAGAGCAGACTTTTTCAATAATATAAAGCAACTTTAAAAAGTACTTCCAAAAATTGTAATGCAACAGTCCACTGTTGAAACATTCATAACTCCTAAACCACAGGAGTTACAATATATGTTTGTATGTATTAAATAATGCCACATACTTATGCTTTCAGATGCAAAAAGAAAAATTATCCGAAAATTGTATTCTCGCGAGTTTCAGCGGTATTTAAAAATCAGTGTGAGCCAAAATGTAATGTAACAGTCCGCGTTTTGGGCCATATGTTTAATTTTAATAAATGTTTGTTTAATAACCTCTTCCGTTGGGTGAATATTTTTGACAATCTTTCATAACTCGTATATTCCATATGGATAGCACCTTAAGCAAAATAAAATGGTGCCTCCTCCACTTATGTTCTTACCCTGCAAAAATCGTTGGACCATGTAGTCTATTTATGGTAAATTGGAGTACTTACAAAAGTGTTCCTCTGTCATGCTCTAGCGGACCAATTCGTGTCTGCGCCAGCTCATTGTTTGTTATCCGATCACTGGTCGTGTTTTAACGAAATGTGATTGAAGCATTTTAAAGCACATTTGCATGTCTGGCTGTAGCTGAACGTGTAGAGATGCTCGCTGTTAGTTCTTAGCTCCCAGCATTTTCGTGTTCGAATGCCGTCAGAGGCAACATGTAATTTTTAATTTTTGTCTTGGATTAATTTCGAAAAAGCATTTGAGAAGTGAAGAACAAAAGCGTGTACAAACGAAAAAATATAACAACCCTGCAAAAATCGCGACTACTCCATGCATGCGTGTAAAGAGTACTCCCTAAGAACCAAGGAGTACTCCAAAATTAACCACAATTCATATAAATAATATGGTCCAATTAACATTGCGATGTCCTAGGGCAGGACCATATACTCCATCCCTCCATTACATTAGAGTAGCACAAAACTACTCCAACATATTAACAATGGCATTGAGGATGGTTCCGCGCGCAGAAGTGGAAAACTTTTGACTGCCATTCACCTGGGAGTGGCCAGAAGCGATTCTTGTGCGTACGGTTCAAATCGCAGCTCACAACGTCCGGATATTTATATCCACGTATCCTCTGGGTAGCAACCAAACACCCGTTTGGGAGCGAGCTAAAGTGAGAAGGCGTAAAACTTCGCGTGCGCTGGGTTTGGGTCCCGCCACGTTAAAACCCCGCCCAATGAAAAGAAGCAAACAGCCTCGGATGAGACCCCCTTTTTCTGATGACGACCACGGCAAACGTATAAAGAACTATGATTTAAGGGTATGCACCTGGAATATCCGGACCCTTAATGGG
>NW_023458707.1:30303-50797 GCF_013731165.1 Rhagoletis pomonella
CAAATTTTTATTTTGTTAATTTCAATCAGCATTTTTTTTATGTATACCCAGTACATATGTATTCCAGCGTATTTCGGAATAGGGTTGCCACCTAAATTTTGGAGTAAGAAATTTACTTAATAGATATCGAAATCCAATTTTTGTTTTCTATTTCCAAAATATTTTTTTAAAGCTATCTAAATCTTGAAGACTTGAAAAAGTATATGCACTCCGGGCAAAGCTCGGTCAACCTGGTACTATTCATTATATCAGGACAAATTTTACATTAACATTTTTCGTATTTTCTTTACAAATCGGGCAATCGAGTCGGCCCCGCACGCTGGCAAATAAAAATTCCTTCCGACCAAACTACATCGAAATGCACGCATGTTTTCATAGATATATGCAGAAATGTTTATTACAGAAGTTGTTGTTAAAAATTTTCGTCCACTAGGCGCAGGAATTGCTAAAATGGTAAATTTTTCATAAAAAAAATTATTTAAAAGCAAAAAAAAATATTTTTGTAACGCTAATAATTTAATTGTATAGTTTAATGTTTTGCACCCAAAATTTTTTTTTCATTCGGACACTTACTTTCAAAGAAAAATAAAAATTTCCAAAACACTGCAAAATTTTTCAATTGTTGATTTAAAAAAAAAACTATATGGAATTTTGCAACAAAATTTACACAGTGTACTTTTCGACTACAAAACTCGGCGCTGCCTGAATATCATTGAAAAATATTAATCTTGGTAAATTCGGGGCCCACTTGAGGAAGCCTTACCCATATGTAAGAAAACCTCCGACAATCTGACGGAGGTCTATTCAGTGGTTTTTGATGCATTGCATTTGCAATATATGCATTTGCATATACTGTTTTTTTTACGTTTTAGTCTGTACAAGAATTTAAGGAATATCCCGAGCTACATACGGAGTAAATTTTTGGTCGAAATATTTATTTTCAAGGTGCTGGCATATGTTTTAATTATGAACCAAATCGGTGCAGCGCTTTAATAGTTTAGTGAATTACATTGTACAGAAAACTGTATGAAATTGTAAAGTGTGACGTCTCAGATTTCTTAATTTTTTGGCAGCAACAACAAAAAGTTTTCATTTTTTTCAGCGAAAAACCTTCCACACAGAAGTTCCAAAAAAGTGCGATTGATTATGTTTGAACACACTTAATTGAATGTCAATAAAATTAAGTTTGTGGTTAATGTGCGAAATTTTGAGAACAGTCCGTTGCTAACTCTAAATATAAACAACGACACACTGGAAAAAGTTAATACATTCGAATACCTAGGAATAATGATCGACGATAAACTAAAACAAAAAAAAAAAACAATGGATTCTATATTTTCAATTAGAGCTCTAGCAATGTGTGCATCGGTGAAAACTGCATTTAATTCCATACATTGTTTTGCGTGATGCGCTTACAAACATACAGACAAACAGACCAAAATTATAAAAATTTTATATTTGGCTTCTGTTGATCTAATAAACCCCCTATTAATTTTTCTTTAAAACCTATTACAATTTTATTATTCTCAAATACTTTCGTTTGATACCTATATGGCAATATTTAGCCTATCTTATCAATTTACCTGAATTACACTTTTCAAATAGGTGGCAACCCGCTTCAAAAATATTTTCGGAATTAAGCTCCCTAAACCACTTTAGTTTCTTATCTGTATTGTAATATTTAATTTATTTTACCAATTTAAATGAATAAAAGTTTTCAAACACGTGGCAAATCCCTTAAAAATATTTTCGGCATTAAAACTTGCGAACCTCTTTGGTTTGATGCCAGTATTGCAGTATTTAATTTATGATATCTATTTAATTAAATAATAGTTTTCAATTAGGTGGCAACAGTGTTGTCAAGTTTTGAATTTGAAAAAGCACTAAAACCCCAAAAAAATCGCGTTTTTTTCGAAAGAAGCACCAAATTTTTTATTGGAGGATTCAATGAACTTTGTATGCATACAAAATTTTATTGTAGCATTTATTTCATTTTCATTTATTATAATCAAACACACAACCATGAGTTATTTTACAGTGTTTGAACTTAATTTAATTATAAAAGCTTAAAAATAACATTAAGGGAAACCGTAGGTTGTAAAAATGTGTAAGGAGGAGAAGAAGAACAAAGAAGTATTAGAAAAAAGAAAAATATATGTGTACGTGCATCTTAGCAATTTAGAGGGCAAACATTATGTAAGAGCTCATTTTTAAAGTGCGATGTACTTCGGATAGTTTTGATCTTATATGGCAGAGCGTTCCAAAGACGAACAGCAAAAACAAAGAACTGACGTTCAGATACAAGGCAACTGTATGCCATACTAAGCAGGTTAAGTGATCGGGCCGATCTCGTGAATTGAATTCGTTCAACAAGGTATTTGGGCTCATGAGAGTTAATTACCTTGTGAAGCAGCATTAGGCATTTTACTTTTAATAAATCGTCGAACTTTATAGAAAATATTTTTAAGGCAAAAACAGATATGTGATCACGACGTTTTACACAATACACGTATCTGGCGATGTTGTTGTAGAGGATATTAAGTTTGCCACGACACAGACTATCACAATTGGCATACAGTTCACATCCATACAATAAGGTTGGTAACAGAAATGTTTTAGCTAAAAGCAGTCGAATTTTCTCTGGGGTAAAGTGCTGAATAGTCCATAATGAACGGAGCATGCCATAAACCTTGCCTATTGCACTATAAATGTGGGTATTCCACGATAGGGTTCTATTGAAAATTATCCCTAGGTTTCTTGCAGTGTCAACAAATTTTATAACAGAGTTGTTCAATTTCACTTCACTGTAGCCCTCAAGTTTGAAAGTCTTCTTGTAAATAACGATGCACTGTGATTTACTTGGATTTAAAAGTAACCCATTGTCACAGGCCCACTTGCTAACGTGATCTAAGTCAGTGTTGAGGTTACTAATACAATTATTAACGGATACAAAAGGGCAACTGACATATAGTTGAACATCATCTGCATATACATGAATATCACAATATTTTAACACACTTTGAAGATCGTTTACATATAACACAAACAATAGAGGACCGAGAGTCGAGCCTTGGGGAACGCCTTTAGTTACGGGTAAGCAGTTAGATATAATGTCACCGGCCCAAACAGCTTGTGAGCGATCATTGAGGTATGATTTTATTAAATTTAATGCTGTCGACGAGAAGTTAAACAAGTTGCTAAGTTTCAAGGCTAGAAGATCGTGATTAACAGTGTCGAAAGCTTTGGAATGATCCAGAAGTGTTAATAAAGTCACGCGATCGTTGTCAATGTTTAGTCTGATGTCGTCTGATACCCTAATTAGCGCCGTTATACAGCTTCGGTTGGATCTAAAACCAGATTGGTACCTATTCACCAGCAGGTTTCGACTCAGAAAAGAATTTATCTGAGTATGCATAATGCGCTCAAGTACCTTGGATAAAAAGGGTAGTATTGCGATGGGTCTAAAATCCCCATTAGATTTCTTAATTGGAATGATTTTTGCCGACTTCCAACAGTGAGGAAAAACAGACGAGGTCAAAATGCTGTTGAAGACATAAGTTACGTACGGTAAAATTTTAGGCAATAAGCATTTAAAAAATTTCGGATGAATTCCGTCTATACCAATCGCATTAGATTTCACACTGAGGACGGACTCGACAACGGCACAATCATCAATATTGGAGAAGGTAAAACCAGGTATTGTTCCATTCATACATACACTGTACTTTTCACGACATATATTACTGCTACAGGCGGATAATTGTACAAATTTCTCATTCAGCTCATCTACGTTTATATTCTCTGAAACATGATTACTTTTGTTGCCAATCCCTATTTCACGAATATATTTCCATGTTTTTTTTAGAACTTATTGCTGTGCTAAACTGATGCTCATAGTATTTCAGTTTTTGCAATTTAATGGCTCTGGTGGCTTCTCTTCTATGAGCCTTGAAGACGTTATATGTTGCTGCACATTTCAGGTGTTTCCACTTTCTATATGCCTTGTTGCGCTTCTGAATAAGACCCTTTATATAGTTGTTGAACCAAGGCCGTTTGCGAATATTGCCTGATTTTGTTACAAGCGGCACATACTGTTCATATAGGGAACTTATATTGGTTTGAAGAAAATTCACCTGCTCGTTTGTGGATACCAAAGTGTAAACATACTCCCAGGGTATGGCATCAACAGCTTCTTCAAGTTGCTCATAATTAATATGCATAAAATCTCGATATGAATAAGAAACCGTATTACAAGCTAACTTAAAATCCAGTGTTAGAAAAATGAGGTCATGCTTAGAGAAATTTGGGACGGAGAGCTGGTCATAGATTAGAATTTTCGACCTATCACTTACAAAAAATATGTCCAAGAGCGTGCTGCTTGTTTGGGTGTAATGTGTAGGGGTTGACGTGTTTACTGGGAAAAGACCCAGATTTTGCATTGCAAGTGAAAATTTGTTTTCAGTCAGCAAATCACTGTTAAAATCTCCAGCTATTACAATGTCACTAAAGCTGAGGCTAAGATTTTCAATAAAATCTATAAAATTATCATAACCAATGTGTTTGTGAGGTCTATAAACACATCCTATGAGTATCTTTGTATGATTACACATGATTTCAACAAAGAGGTATTCAATTGAACTATAAAGCTTTGATGTACATTTAATTCTACAGGACAAACTAGATTTGACGAACACGGCAACACCGCCACCGTGCCCAAGTCTATCTAAACGAAAAAGTTTATATCCATCAACACAAAACAAATTGTCACTATGCCACGCAGAGAACCAAGACTCGGAAACACATACAACATCAATGTCAGACGATTCAAAAATGTATCTGAACTCATCTATTTTAGCTGGTAAGCTCTGGGCGTTAAGATGACATATTTTTAACCCGTTTTTTTGTCTACCAAGTATGCGCATCATATTAAACGTGCTGTCATAGTCTTTAGAACGAAAGCGGCTGTTAATATTCAAAACAACAAAAGTATCGAAGACATTGCACTTTGATGTCAAGCAAAAAGCCACATAAAATGCCAAACAAATTGCAGCACTTGAAAAAAAGAAAGAGTAAGAGAGCGAAAGAAGTTAACAAACAAAAAGTTAGAAATAAAGAAAAATATGTGCAGCGCAGGTATAGAAACATAAGGGAAGGAGAAGCGTAAATTAACATTATATTAAATTCTAAACTAAATACTAGTTAAGAGAAAAAAAAAAATGTTGACAAAAACGCGCGAGTGTTCTTTTTGTTAGTGTATTGAATGATTTTATGTTATGCTTAAAAGAGTATTCACGTCAGCGGTACTGCACACTAATTGGCGCTCTTCGTTTGGTTTTCGCCTGATGTAAACTTTGCCCCTGATTGAGAACGCAGACGTTAGTAGCTTTTTTCTCCGGAGTTCTGAGGCGTACGATATCACCTCACGCAACACTTTTGGCAAACTCTCATGCACATATACACTCCCATATCCGGGCTGATCGATGTCAGAGAGTGTGAGAGATCTTTTACGGGACTTGCACACGGCAGCAATTGATTTAAAGAGCTGTGTCCGGTCATGTGAAGAGCACAGTTTAACGATGATTGGTGCGTGGCTGTTATTATTTTGCGTTTTGCCTTTCGCACTTCGCAATCTAAACTCCTCACGCAGTGCCGGAGTTTTGTGGTGCGCTGCACTGCATAGCTTACCGAAGATGTCAGGCAAATTCTCATCAACAGTTTGAGGGATTCCGTTTATTACGATGTCTGTGGCGACGGCGTCGCTTTGCAGTTCAGTGAGCTGGGCACGAACAGCAACAAGTTCACCGTGCATATTATTAAATTTGACGCAAGAGTTCTCAACCTCAGTCACTCTCGTCTCAATAGCGGTTAAAGAAAATTTTAAGTTTGCTATTTCCCCAGCTAACTCACCAATTTTCTGCATGACTCTTTCCTCAGAGCTCTTAATTACAGTTGTCAGCTCTTGAATGATGGAGATTCTTTGCTCATCGAGTTTCATTACAGCCGATGTGGTGATTTGTGGAGTTTTTGGAGGTGTTGATGAAGCTTTGCGTTGTGAATTTTTACGTGTTGCTGACATCACGGAAAACAATCTCAGGTTCTGGTGGACAGGAAAAAAGTTGTTTCACACGCGCACGTTTATATGCCCGCAGTGGAAATTTTAAATAGCAAAAATAGTCAAGTAAAATGTGAAAAACTCGGGAGCACAACAAAGCACGTCCTACTCGCACAAGAACATGGGCTGGCAGTATACCTACTAAAAATTAATGTTTCTTCCTTAGCTGTCGAAGGTTCGTTATTCATTTTACTGTTAAGAGATGCTATTCAGCCCGAATTAAAGGTCTAAAGATCTATTCCTGGTCCCAGCAACATGGACGTTTTTACAGGCAATGGCAAATTACCGTATGTAATTCTGGCATGATTTAAAGTTCTTCCACATATTTTTTTGACAAACATAGGCCCTTTCGCTTATGATTGTCATTGTGCCGTGATTTTGTTTCCATTTTTGTAAAGTTCCTTACGAAACTTTCATTCTAAATTTAACTTCCATTTTTGTTTCAGATTTACAGTTTGGGTATCCTCAAACTAAAAAAAGCACCAAAAAACGCACCAAGCACCAAACTCAAAATTTTTCGCGTTTCGAATTAAGAAAAGCACTAAGTTGGCAACAGTGGGTGGAAACCTTCCACCTTCCAGCTGTAAGCCTTTGCCTCTTTCTTTTGACAGCCATATTGCAATATTTACTTTATCGTATCAATTTACTTGAACTGACATTTTCAAACAGGCAGCAGCTCTCTAATTTGTTTCTTCTATATTGTAAGCTAGACATCTAGCGATACATCGGTGAAAACTGAATTTGATTCCATGCTTTAGTTTTCGAGTGATGCGCGTACAAATATACAGACAGGCAGACAAAAATTCTAAAAATTGTTGATTTGGCTTCTGTAGTTCTAATAAAGACCCCCATATTAATTTTTCTTTAATATCTATAATGTACAGAGATCATCAGTTACAATTTTATTATAATTACAAATAGAGATTTCATTTATTTTATCAATTTAATTCAATAAAATTTTTCAAACAGGTGGCAACCCTCCGTTTGTAAGCTTTCTTAAACTTCTTTCTTTTAACGCCCATATTGCAATATTCACTTTTTCTTATCAATTTACTTAACCTGTAATATTCAAACAGGTGGCAACTCTCTAATTTTTTTCTTTCTATATTTTAAGTTAGACCTCTAGCAATACATCAGTTAAAACTGCATTCAATTCCATGCATTAGTTTTCGAGTGATGCGCGTGCAAACATACAGACAGACAATAGACAGACAAACAGACAGACAGACAGGCAAAAATTCTAAAAATGGTTGATTTGGCTTCTGTTACTCTAATAAAGACCCCCCCCCACATTAATTTTGCTTTAATATCTACAATGTACAGACATCGGCCTGTTACAATTTTATTATATGTATAGATTTTATTGCATTCATGGCTAGTCCAGTTCACAAGTGCTATTTATATGTACATTATAAATACGTGAGTCCTTACTAACTACTTACCGCGAAAGGTACACAGAGACATTTAAGAGACGCTTAATTCGTTATTTTTTAAATTTTTGTACGATTTAAGTATCAATTAACGGTGACGATTTCTTGTTGGCACGCCATGGCAATATTGAATATTTCTTTGGAAATAATGGCACGTATATGTATAAAGTTTCGCCGGCCCTGTTCTAGTGCATAGTATGTACACTAGGGTGCTCCAAAAAATATATGAGAAAAAGTAAAGTCGGAATTTTCATGTAGTAAATATAATTTAACGGTCCGCCAAAAACCCCAGAAAATCCTAAAAAATGCAATGGGGACGAAGAAATCGTTAGTATTTATAAATGGTTAAATGAACAATTAGGTATTATTATTGGAAGTCTCCTGAAGAAAATCAGAGTTTCCGATCGAAAAATATTGATTTAAAGAATTCTATACTATTTCTACGAAAAGTTGTTTCTTCATATAAAATACATTGAGCGCTTTGAGCGACCTTTATATATTTTTTGATTTCAAAATAAAAAATAGAGGTATATTTCTCGATATAAAACAATGCTAGGGGTTAGAGCATTAAAATTCCGACTTCTTACCAAGTAGAATTCTCCTTTCTGTGTGGCCGGAAAAGGGGGTCGGAAGTATTTTTGCGCAGAACTTCTTTCTACGTAGGCGGCCTTCGGCCGCGCTTAGCGATTATAACCCTTACTAAGTAGAATTCTCCTTTCTGTGTTGCCGGAAAAGAAGGGCGGAATTATTGTTGCGCAGAACTTCTCTCTGCGTAGGCGGCCTTCGGCCGCGCTTAGGGATTATAACCCTTACTAAGTAGAATTCTCCTTTCTGTGTTGCCGGAAAAGGGGGCCGGAAGTATTTTTGCGCAAAACTTTTTTCTGCGTAGGCGGCCTTCGGCCGCGCTTAGGGATTATAACCGTTACTAAGTATAATTATCCTTTCTGTGTTGCCGGAAAAGGGGACCGGAAGTATTTTTGCGCAGAACTTCTTTCTGCGTAGGCGGCCTTCGGCCGCGCTGAGGAATTATAACCCTTACTAAGTAGAATTCTCCTTTCTGTATTGCCGGAAAAGAAGAGCGGAAGTATTTTTGCTCAGAACTTTTCTCTGCGTAGGCGGCTTTCAGCCGCGCTTAGGGATTAAAACCCTTACTAAGTAGAAGTAAATAATTCATATTAGAAAAAACGAAATTATCAATATGCACACTTTCAAAACCGAAATAATGCATATGGCAAAAAACGAAATAAAGCATACATGCACAGTTTCGGATGAAAACCGAAATAATGCATATGAAAAACCCGAAGTGATGCATACATGCACAGTTTCGGTTGAAAGCCGAAATAATGCATAGGAGAAAATACCGAAATTATGCATATGCATACTTTCGTTTTAAAACCGAAATAATGCATATGAAAAAAAACGAAGTAGTGCATACATGCACAGTTTCGGTTTAAAACCGAAATAATGCATATGGCAAAAACCGAAATAAAGCATACACGCACAGTTTCGGTTGAAACCGAAATAATGTCTAAATGCACAGTTTCCATATGCGCAATTTCGGTGCCCCAATCATATAATGCATAATGCATATGTTGAAAGACGAAGGTATGCATACATGCACAGTTTCGGTTGAAAACCGAAATAATGCATGCATGCACAGTTTCGGTTGAAAACCGAAATAATGCATATGTAAAACCCGAAGTAATGCATACATGCACAGTTTCGGTTGAAAGCCGAAATAATGCATAGGAGAAAATACCGAAATTATGCATATGCATACTTTCGTTTTAAAACTGAAATAATGCATATGAAAAAAAACGAAGTAGTGCATACATGCACAGTTTCGGTTTAAAACTGAAATAATGCATATGGCAAAAACCGAAATAAAGCATACATGCACAGTTTCGGTTGAAAACGAAATAATGTCTAAATGCACAGTTTCCATATGCGCAATTTCGGTGCCCCAATCAAAGTGGTCTTTAACTTTTTAGTATTACTCTCAAGTTTGCTCTGACTGAAGAGGACGATTTTGATTGACAGTATCTTTTTTGAAGGTTTATATAGTAAATATTTGCAAATGCATGAATAGTATAACGGCATAACAGTGCCTGTAAATTATGCACGTTTGTTTCAAAAATCGGCATTTCATTCAGTCGTGAACTGTTTTCGAACCACGCAGAAACGTCGTGCAATATCGCACCGAACAACGATAATAATATCGATAATTATGAGGTTAATGATAAGAATTCCTAGGCACATCAAAGCCTTGTATGCTCACATTTGTTATAAAACCAAATGCAGAAAACAAACTTTTACCTTATTCAAGATATAAGAATAATGGGCCGTATGAATAAAAACTAAGCAAATCCCTTAAAACGTCAGACCTTTTACCTAAATGTATTTGAATAAATCAAGTAGGGTGTTTGGAGTTTTAAGAAAAAGCAATTGCTTAGTTTTTATTAATACGGCCCAACACGGCATACCCACATACATACTTTACTAGTTTTAAAAAATGTGACGGTTGTTGATTGAATTTTACCCGCTTCCGTTCATGTTTGTATAAATACATCACAAAATAAAATTTTTGCAAGTACAATCCATCATTACAAGTAAAGTAAAAATTAATGAGGGATCAATAATATTGAAGCAACATTTGTTGTGTAAAGCTTTTTTGCTCCAATTGATAAGTATTCCAATAGAAACGCGTATATAAGTAAAATTTGATATGAGTTACAAGCGAAATGAGAGAGGAGATTGTCCGAGCGTGTGATTTCTTACCTTTTTGTTTGTTTCTAAAGCACAACGTAGTGACGATTGATAACAGCGACTTTGGTTTACTAAAATATGTGTTCAACAAAAATCATAACACAATCGCACAATGTGTAGAATACTTAGCTATGTAGTGACCGTAAAGAGCAAACACTTTACTGATTAACTAGTAAGAATCCCATGTCTCCTTCAGTCGAGTTCCACTTGCTGGCTTACGCGGTGTTTTTGCGACTAAATTGGGACTAAGTTAACATATCTCGCGATTTTATAAGTAAAACATTTTATTTTTTAGTTTGAACTTTGGACACTATATTGTTATATTTCCGTAAATAAGTCGGAGTAATGTTTTTGAATAAATCATTGGCACCAATTAATCTGCTTAAGCGTAGCTTTTCGACAAGTGTTTGGAGAGCAGCCAGCCTACAAGGACCTCGTCAACCTGTAAGTGAAAAAGTGATATATGAATATTTTATTTTTATTTTTTTTTAACTTTCAATTTTATTTGCATTTACGTGAGATGAATTTAAAAATCACATTGAGACTTGTGATTATTTAATATTTCTTATGTAATTAACAATTAAGGAAATCTAAAAATTATTCTTACAACATTTTTGAAAAACCTAATCTGATTTCTCAATTTTATTGTGGCTTATTAACATTTTATTTTAATATTGTTATTGAGCTTTATACCACGATTATGTTTATTAAGAAAAATCGATTTATTTGTCGATATATGATCATCGAAAAAATTCTATAAATTGTTTCATTGCTGGTTGTAGATATTTACATATGTTTAATTTTAATGAATGTTTCTTTAATATCCTCTTCCGTTGGGTGAATATTTTTGACAATCTTTCATAACTCGTATATTCCATATTGATAGCACCTTAAGCAAAATAAAATGGTGACTCCTCCACTTATGTTCTTAATAGCACATGAAAAAATTCAATCAAAGGAAAGTATGGGTGAGCGCTGGGAATTGTCTACAAAAAAGCCCCGCATTTTTCGAACCAAGTACAATAGGGTGATTCGCTCTTTTGTGTATTCGTTGTATCTTGTGTAAGTGTTAGTGAATGAGCGTGTAATTAGTTGTAGCTACCTAATAAACACCAAAAAAATATTTCTCCAACCTTGGAGAAATTCATAGTTCTCAAGTTGATATCCAACATCATTCTCCAACTCATCCTAACCCACTCGCAGATACGTAAAAAGTGATAGAGATACGAATTTTTAATTATCAAGTGAAAAACTAAAGCTATATAAAGGAGAAAACTACCAACGAAAAGTAAATAATCTTCAAAGGGTCCTCAAATATTCCTGAAAGAAAATAAAACGCGAAGTGAATCAAGTGGCAAAATTACCTTCGGACTGTATACTGTGAAGTGAATTATTGTAATACGATATAGATTAACTACATAATACAAAAGGAGTAATAAAATGAAAAATTAATATTTAAATTCATCTATATATGTCGTTTCAATCAAAAAGGTATAAGGTATTTTACTATTTCAACTTCAGTATTTCAATGATATGTTTGAGACCAATTGGAGAATAACATTAGAGTTCAAGTTGAGAACTAGCATTTTCTCAACTTGAGAAACAGTCCTTTTTTCATACAAAGACAAATGCCCTTTTTGTTGAGAACGCTATGATCCTCCACTTGAGGTACAGTTGAGAAACAACATTGGAGATTTGAGAAATACCTTACTTCTCAACTTAACCTCAAGTTGAACTCAAACCTAAATGTTTATTGGGTAGTGGTACAATAAATAAAATTGTAGTATAAAAGATCGAGTACCCATAGTGCTTCACTACTAGACAGAATTATCTTCTTCTATTCTTATCAGCTCACAAACTTCATGCATTCCATATCGTTGCAAGCACTTAACCACATTTTCTACAACATTAAAAAAAGGTGTTTAGAGGCTTCTGATAGGGTTGCCAACATTTTCTAAGATATTTATAGTATTAAAAAAGAAATCGGAAAAATATAGTACACTTCAAATATATATAGTATTTTATTTAAAAGAAAAAACGCTTTTAGGCAATGAAAAAAGTTCTTCCAGTGAATGCCGAAGTTGCTGGAATAGAGAGTAAAAAAGAAATAATTTTAAGTAAATTTGTTAATTCTTTCTTAGTGTTTTTAAAAATATGTTGCCGTTTTTGATTATAAACTCAATATGACCTTTTGCTTTGAAGAATATTTCATTTAATATTGTTATTTCAGCATAAAGGCCATCCATTTTAATACACATTTTTTCTTGCAAATTACTGAAATATATTTATATTTAAAGCTGAATATAGAATTTTCGCGTGCTATACTTTTTTCCAACAGTATATAGTATTCCGATCGGAAAAATAGTACAATACTATATATTATAGTACGGTTGGCAACCCTAGTTTCTGAGGACACCCCATACAAATCCATAGTAGGATTGGGAAATTCAAGATGGCGAATACGAAAAATTCAAAAATAATGAAACCATATGCTTAACTAAATGGTTTCAAATTTAAATTGCAACGGTGCCCATATTTTGGTAAACAAATTTTTCTTCTTCTGAATCCGCCATTTATAATAAACAATATGTGTTTTTTTTTATTTACTGTAAATAATTGCATTTACAGTTTTCAGCGAGCACCTAAGTACCTAAAAGGTATCGCATTTGGTCATAAAACTATTGAATCTGCTGACCGCAGCCTTTGTTAACTATCTATTATTCTATTATTTTTTTTTTTGCATCGTCTTTTTTTATAATACCACGAGTACACCTGAGTAGAGATGACAATGCATGATTTAAGCGTGAAGATGCATGAGCGTGCGAAATATTCGCAAGTACTCAACATACTGTTTTTCAAACAAAAATTAATAAAAATCATATAATAAGTATATTTAGCACCGTTTTATCATGTAGGTTTTAAAATTTGCCTGCCCTTTAAAGTTTAAACATATTTTTTCAGAACAAAATGTTTGTTTAAAGGGCAGATAAATTTTCAGAAAACGGCATACATTGCTGGCACACATTGAAAATTCTTTTGAAAAAGCGATTATTCTGCTATAACAGAAGTATTTTTATTTATTTTATTTAACGCTCGGTTACCAGATAAAGTGGTTTATATGGAAGGACCTCAAAAAAATGTCTCAAATTAAGATATCTTTTGCAAATAAAGAAACACTTTTTTGTGAACTTGTTTAATGACAACCTACGTAAATCATAACTCTCTGTAAGATACATGCATATAAATATATATCGTCGGTGATACTGCAAAACGGTCTATGGCTATTAGTACCCTTGACACTCAGATGGTCTCTTACATGCACCGGAATGCATCTATAAATCGTTACACTGTAATAAACGAATGACAAAACTGTCTACCTTTGACTGATGAAGATGAACGGTTGCCAGAAGCGATCAGATACAGATAGCAGATCAATTAAGCACCAGAGGTAACACAGAACGTTTTGCAGTATCACCGACGATATGCAACTTAGACATATCATTCAGATTTAGGGGATGTGTAAGTAAAAAACCAACTCCTACAAGGTGGTATTATTAGAACAGCTGATTTGATATTTTTATTCGCCTTACATGTATTTTGATTTTGCTTTTTCTGACTTGACAGCACGCCCGCCGAAAGTAAACACAAAATGCATGTAAACTTGTCGTAAACCGTAAAAATTTTAAAACTGCGATTTTTCAAACCGTTTGCCGACTTTAGATTAGGTGTTAAAACCAACCAAAGGTTACAAACACTATTGGTAATATGGAGCAAAAGAAAATTCTCCGTGCAAAAAAATGATTTTATTATAAAAAAAAATGCGTGTGTAACCAGCGTTGCCACAGACAAATTTTTTTTCCTACCAAAATTTCCTACCATAACCAACCAAAACCTACCAAACATTTTTTTGAGTTTTAATATTTGTTTTCAATGTCAAATTGTTTAAAAACATAGTTAACATAAACTATTAAACTAAAACACAACTAAATTAATAAAAACAAATTAACTGCGTATAACGATTTATATTACTGTTCAGACTTATCCATATGAACATATGTCTCTTTATACATACATACATATCGTCACTAGATACGAATAAAGACGCGAGCTCAAAAGTTGATAGCGAAAAAAGAGGCGGAAAAAAATTTCGGCGAAGAAAGGCTCTTAACATAGGTGACGGCAAATAAAGCCGCGTTAACCCCTTTGACAGCGAAGAAAGACTCATAAACTTATGTCCGCGGTTAACTATATTTTCGAGTGCAACAGTATTCTCCAGAACTCCCCACAGAGTTTTTCCGAGCTCTTTATTCGTGTCTAGTGACGATATTATTATTATTACGTCGAAGATACCCGCGCTGCGACCTAAGAAGATATATTGTGCTAAATCAGAATTGTAATCACTCCAACCTTAGGCTATTTAAAAAGCTCAGCACTTTGGATGAGGCCATGTTCCAAATTTTAGATGGAGAAGGCAATCGTTCTTCAAGGTGTATCAATCTACGATTCATGCTTCGTGGACTGGCACATAGAATATACTCTGGGGTTTCTTTCACCAGCCGACAAATCCTACAGTCCGTCTCTACAGACAGACCCATTTAACTAAAACGTACGTTAACTTGCAGTGTCAGGTTGCCAGTAAGAGTTCTAAATTCAAGGTGTCTTTCGGAGTTCCTGCTGGAAAGAGTTATGCATATCTTTGATTGTCTTATTCCCTTTGACTTCCGCCAGTAGGCAGCGATTTGAGATTATTCCCAGCTAGCTCCTAAGTAGGTCTGCAGTGTATCCCTTAGATCAGACATGGGCACTTTTGCCCGTATGGGCTTTTTTGCCCGTACGGGCAAGCATGTATTTGCATGTATTTGCTTACGCTCTTTAAGCAGGCGCTCCCCTGCAAAAAATTGTGCGACTAATCTCTAAAGAGAGTATTCCGAGATTACTCTCAATCGGGTACAATTGGGCATTAATTAGTCCCAACTAGTCTCATACGGGTACTAATGGAGGTCAATTAGTCTCGACTAATCCCTTATGGGTATAATTGGAGATCAATTAGTCCCCAACTCATCTCTAACGGGTACTCTTAACGATTACATGATATCTACGCACTTAGTCAATGAAATTTCATGTGCGGCATTGGCACACAGAGAGGGTATTCGCCTAACAAAACTGAGCACCCCGGTTCGAATCTCAGCTGGCGCAAATTTGTATTTTTATTTTTTAAAAGTGAATAGTCGCTTTTAATACCCATTCGGGTATAAAGGTGAACAATTAGTCTCTTCATAGGACATGCTCGAACAAAAGCGATCAGTTCATTCCATATAAAGAGATCAAGAGTGGTATTAGTCGCATGCTCCTTTGCGATTGCTCCCGGAGTCATCCCGGATTAGTCCCATTTTTAGCAGGGTCACTCTCTGTCCATGCTTGTATATGAGTAAATTTGACATCGATTTAACTGTTGCCAACTGTGTGCCTTTCGCAAGAAATTAAGTGCGTTTAGGGAATTAAAAGGCGAAAATTGTTTAGTTTAGCGGTTGTTTTGTTCTTTGGTGCCCTTTTCAAGGCAATTTTATAATAAAAACGTGATTCTATGGTGACATTGAATCCATAGAATATTCTGCTAATTAGCTGGGTGTGCGCATTTATACAAAAGTAAGCAATTGCATGCAAATAAAGCCTCTAGAAAAACCAAGTTTTGGAAATTGTTTTACGAATAAAAAAAGATTTTGCAAATTAAATTTATTAAATTGATTAACTGCGCAAAGTTGGAAATATTTACAAGTTTCATTGTGTGATTACTTAAAATATTTGAACATACAGCTTTATATGCGAGAATACCATTAAACACAGCAACACAAAATTGGTGTTTTTTTGGGGGGGGAGGGGAAATTGCGCTATTTTCAGTATTTTGGTGCTTTTTTAAATAAAAAACTTGGCGATCAGGGCTGCCAACTTGGTTCAAACCGTGCCATTTTTGGCACTATTTTACTTGAAATGGTACTGAATTTTTCAATTTTGCACAAAGTGCCAAAATGGCACTTTTGAAAAAAAGCCAAATTTAAATACATTTTTGTGAAATCCTTTGCGTGTACTTCTTTTTCTCAATTAAAATTTTCTAATTTCTATAGTGTATACAACTGGTTTATCTTACTTTGACATTGGGCTTTTGTTTTAATTTGTCTAATTTTAATGCTAATGGGAAGAACTAAAGAGAATGACACTTTTTTTGGCACTTTTAATTTTCTATTTGGCACGTTTTAGCACTTTTTTATCCTCAATATGGCACTTCATAGCTATGTATGTTTGGCAGCCCTGTTGGCAAATTTGATCACTAGCTGACCTACACCGAGCGCTCTTTGCTGGGTTCGGACTACAAAAATGGAAGTAAATATCAAGTATTCGTAGTAGATGTGCATTTCTTATCTTTATAAAAAACAATTAATTTCTCCTCGTATCCTTGTACAAATAAGGAGCTAAAGCGGCCTTATAAGGGTCGATATCTGTAGACTGGAAAATCGACCAGCTAGTGGTTGAGATGTCATTTACACGGGTCGATTTTGGTTGAACGACAAAAATCTACTAGAAAATCGACCCGTGTAAAGGCGCCTTAATCCAGCGAGCAATTATCATTAAAGTTAAAATGCCTTGGTTAAAATTAATAAAAAGTTATTTCATTCTTTACCCGGACAATTGTTACATCGGTGGGCAACGACGCAATTACAGAACTTTAGACAGAGCAATATTTTTCGATCGGGTTCAAATCGGGCGATTGTGAGGGCCTATTCACGAATTCAAGTGTATTTCCAAAGTTGCTGTAGCTCACCAATGTAACAATCGTGTCGATAAAAAGGTAAACTATAACTTTTAGTTTGCTATTAAAAACCCCACCTCCGTTCTATTTGAAGAGAAAATTTGTTGATGCAACAAAAGGGAGCAGATTTTCAGTTGAGCGAAGTAGAGGACTAGGTTTCAAATTCTTTGGACAAAACGGAACAAATCTACTCCTATCCGAGCAAAGTGCGAACGATGGCTTATTGTGTATATGAGGAAAATGTATGCTCTTTGTTTGGTACACAAAGTCAGTATTACCGCAGCCGTACTGCGATGAACATGACGTCGGTGGGATATAAATAATTTTTTCGCAACTTTTCATACCCTTCCTCCCGTAAACTGTTTTTCCCTTTCTCCAGACCGCGCTCGCACTTTCGCTACTGCGCGGGCAAAAAAGTGCCCATGTCTGCCTTAGATGTACCAGGGACCATGCAAACGCATTTGGGCTTCACGCTTTGCGAGACAGTCAGCCCTTTCTTTGCCTTCAAACCCTTCATCCGTGACGCTATGGTGGGCTCGTAGGTGGTTCAAGAGTTTACAAGCGTTGATGCCGTTTTAAAAGACTCTAAGGCCTTTAACGCTGCCTGAATGTCCGGCATAATATTTATTCTGGCCTCATTTGCCTTCTACGATGACATTCGCGAACACAGACTTCGATTGGGAAGACTTCCGCCTGAAATATGGTTGAGTACGAGCCCATTGGCAGACTTTTCTGGAATCTTGGTCCAAGTACGCCATAAATTATATCGCTACCTAAAGGTGAAAAGGTGCCAAGTCCATTTTTTTTTTAAGTTTATTTTTTGGTGCAGAATGACAGGTAATACGAAACTACATCGATTTTTCATCTCTCGCGAAAAATTTCTAAAAATGGACTTGGCACCTTTTCACCCTAAGGTCACGATATATGGATGTCCGTATTGCATATTGGCAATGATAAGGTATACGTTTGTACTTAGGAATCAGGTATATTTACATGTTTGTGTTGTGTTGTACGAACGCACCGGTGAAATATTTGTGTAAAAAAGGTTGCTAAAATATTTGGAGATACGTACATATTTTCTATTTTTCGCAAATAACTATTACTCATTGTCCCGAAACCTACCAAAATCCAATCAAGCCTATCAACCTACCAAATGGACAAAACCCTACCAGTTTTGGTAGGAAAAGCCCATGTTTGGCAACACTATGTGTAACACCGTACACATGATAGAAGTGGAACTTCTTAAAAAAGGTGTGAGTACCAGGTACCTACTCACGAAATTGGATGTGTAAACATATGTTTACGGTTCGGCAAACCATTAGGCGATTGAGTTACATACATAGGTTTGGTTAGAAATCAAACAATAATTTCATTTCATCTTATTAATTTTCTGATATACATATATGTAATTTATTTATTTACTAGCTTATACCTGCTGGTTTCACCCCGCGCTTTTATACAAATATGAAAAATAATTTAATGATGTTAGATTTTATTTCTGTGCCCATTTCGTTATAGCTCGTAATTTTTTAAGTGAGTTAAGGTATTTAGGCCGTTTAAAACTATGAAATTATAAAATCTCATCTGCGCGCTAGGCATACGAAATATATCAATCAAGTTTACCTTAAAATGGTTCCAGGTATACGACGCGTGAACGTGTAACCTTCTTGGAGGTGTCACGGCGGGTTCTAATATTTCCAACTCAAATTTAGTAACCTGGCCTTGATAAAATACCACTTCTCATTACTGTAGCAAATGCCTCAAGAGAGCTTTAGATTATAAGGCCGAACCCGGCTCTCCCTTTTCCATTTAATGAAATTTATTCTGTCAGTACGGCACTTATAAAATAAATCTCCATAACAAATTTAAAATACTTCAAAAGATTTTCTATCCTTCCAGAGATTTGTATTAAGAAGTTTTTAGTATGTATGGGAGGCGACATGCCTCCTCTTTTAATAACTCACATTTTTTCCATGAGCAATTGATACATTTTGTATACACAACTCCATACCAAGTTCCAGTATTCTTCCACAAACACTTCCAGGGATATGTGGCAAGAAAAAGTAAATTTGTACTGGAAGTGCCACGCACCTTTTTTCTTATAACCCTAATCTTCTTCCATGAATTTAGAATTGATTTTACATACCCCAGTACCAAGTCCCAGTATTCTACCATGAACACCTCTAGAGATAAGCAGTATAAAACAGTAAATTTGTACGGGAGGAACCATGCCCCCTTTTCGAATAATGCAAATTTTTCTCCATGAGTATGGAATTATTTTTGTATACACATCTCGGTGCCAAGTTCCAGTCCTCTGCAATAAACACCTCCAGAGATATGCAGCATGGAAAAATTAATTTGCATGGGAGTTGCCACACCACCTTTTCCAATAACTCTATTTTTTCTCCATGAGTATGTTATTAGTTTCACATACATACATATGTATTTCCATACCAAGCTTGAGTGCTTTACCCCAAACATTTGAAGAGATATGCAATATGAAACTTTCAGTCAGTATGAGAGAACGATTAAAAATTAACGATTAAAATGTTAATCGCGTTTGACGATTAAAATTAATTAGTCGTAATCAACTGTACGATTAATGATAACATTTTTTTAATCGTTAATCGCTGGCTGCGATTATGTTTAATTAATTTAAAACATTAAACGTTAATCCAATTAAAAATAAAATCTGATTAATTTGTCTAGTTTTTCCGAGTTTGAAACCAAACACCAGTTATAGTAATTATCTTGTGTTTTACGCTTATAAAAAGCACATAATATAAAAAAATATAATTATTGTTATTAGTAATACATAAACTGGGAACTTTTACAAACCTAGTTTGTAAAACGTTGGTTGGTATATATCTTAATGAAAATGCACACAAAATTGCTTAGATTGATGGGGAAACTCGACTTAGCCATACCGAATTAACTTGCTTTGTGCGCACAGGGAAATTCCAGCATAACTTAATTAATCACCAAACCTACTTGATCAAATTAAGAGTTAATGATTAAAAATTAATTTTTTAATGGTGGTTACGATTAACTGTTTAGTCACACTAAAATTAATCATGATTAACTGTAATCAGATTGAATTTAATCGAATTAACTAACTGATTAAAACATCGATTAATTAATCGATTAATGCCAGCATTGATTTCACATACATATCACTATACCAAGTTTCAGTTCTCTCCCACATATACTTCCAGAGATATGTATGTAATATGAAAATTCCAATTAGTGTGGGAGGGGCCTTGAGCTATCGGACTTACTTTCAGTCTAAGACCATCCTTCCGAAATCCGTATTAAGTGTACTAAATTTCGTTCTGATCGGAAAACCGGTTAAGGAAGTAGCCTATTTTTCAATCCATGCCA
>NW_023458707.1:50897-53210 GCF_013731165.1 Rhagoletis pomonella
AATTAAAACTTTTTTAACAGGTGGCAATTCTTCCAAAAAATTAGCCTATTTTCCACTGTAGGTCATAAGCTATCTGCTTGCAAATTTTCATGCAAATCCGTTCAGAATTTTCCGCGTATTAATTTAATTAATCTTTTTTAGCAGGTGGTGCATCTTAAAAAAGTAGCCTATTTTTCAACCTAGCTCATAAGCAGGGAACGGATTTTATGGAAATTGCCCTTTTTTCTGCTAACGAGATAGAGCATATTCGATTAAGAATGTCCACGATTTAGCTTTCCCTGATTCCATATATACATATTTGATGTTGCCTTTTTTTGCCTTTTTAAAGATATTTGCCTTTTTTGCCTTTTCTACCTTTAAAAAAGTGATTGTAGCATTTACAATTTTTTTTAAGATTCAAAAATATACACATTGCCCATGCGGCTTATAGAAGTGCAGAGACCTCTTGCCAAATTGGTGTTGGAAAAATTCAAAGCCGTTTTCTCAGCTAACGAAGGCTCGGAGACAATAAGGGGTGTGGATAAAATTGTAAAGGGCGAGGAAAACGCCCTTATTCCTGATAATATGAACGTTTCAAACGTTCCATGTTTAAATTGGGCGCCGCTTGTATCAACTTACGTCGAGCACACATTTAGTACATTCAGTACATTTAGTACATTTGTGGTTCAATGTTACTAGAACTATACAGATGAAAGTTTTATGAGTTAGAAACTCGAAAGGATAAAATAGTCAAAGATTCAAAGTACAAATTTTTCATATAATGAAACTAGTTCATAGTTTTTCTCTTTTTACTTATAATATAAACATTTCTAAAATAAATGTATTTTTTGATTGTATTTTCTGTCTTTTTTTAGTGCCTTTTTTGCAACACCTAGTGCCTTTTCCTGCCTTTTTCACTATTTTATTTTGCCTTTTCCTGCCTTTTTCACTATTTTATTTTGCCTTTTCCAGCCTATTTCGTTATTTTATTTTGCCTTTTTATAGGTTTTTAGGTCCTAAAAATCCGTTCCCTGCTCATAAGCTATCTGTGTGAAAACTTCCATGCAAATCAGTTCACTCATTTCCGCGTATTAATTAAATTAAACATTTCTAACAGGAGGCAAATCTTAAAAAAAGTAGCCTACTTTCTAACCTAGGTCATAAGCTATCTGTGTGCAAAATTTCATGCAAATCTTTTTAGTCGTTTCCGCGTATAAATTTAATTAAACTTTTTTAACAGGTGGCAACTCTTCCAAAAAATTAGCCTATTTTCCTCTGTAGGTCATATGCTATCTGTGTGCAAATTTTCATGCAAATCCATTCAGTCGTTCCCGCATATTAAATAAATTAAACTTTTTTAGCAGGTGGCAACTCTTAAAAAAAAGCCTATTAACCAATCTGGCCCATAAGCTATCTGCGTACAAAATTTCATTCAAATCCGTTCAGTCGTTTCCGCGTGATGATTTCCCAAACATCCAAACATACAAACTTTCACATTTATAATATTAGTAAGAGTAAGATAAGATTTTCCGGTAACACCAGCTTATATGAATTCGCGCTTATAGCATCCACAGGACCGGGTTGTAATGGAAGTAATTGTATGTTTAACAAATAAACGAAAATGTGTATAATGCAATCAAGAGATCCTTACGAATTCGCCATTACCAAGGCACTAAGTAACGTACGCACTTTTGTTTGCGAAATGCATTTATTTAAGTTGAAAGAAGAGAAATTCCTTTGTTCAGCATTTATTCTTACTCGCTTCACGAATTCATATATTCATGTGGTAGCAAGAGTATAAAAACATAAAATTACCTTATAAATTAAAAGCATAAGTATCATATGTATGCGTAGTCCAATTCACGAAATCATTTCATCTATCTGAATACAAACTAAGTGCATAAACTCTATTTCGTGTTAATCATGAAATGGTGTTCATTCATTCAGTTTCTACTCAAACGCATGAAATGATTTCATGAATTGGCCTACGCATACATGTGATACTTATGCTTTCAATGGTAGTAAATGACAGAATGAATTACAACAAACACATCCTTTTCACATAATGCAAGCCCAAAACGTTGGTTCAAATTAATCCGCAATCAAGTTGGACGTTTTACCCACAAACATTGCAATTTTGCGAGCAGTCTCATTGTAAAATCTCATTTTTACAATTTCATAGTTTCGGCTTATATTTATAAAATTCAACGAAAGCACGTACCTATTTCGGCTGAGTTATCCATTTTCGGTTATTTAGTATGCAAAATAAACACAAATTAAATGAGTTTGTACAACATGGCCATTAATGTAGCGATAAGTTGTACAACTTGCCAG
>NW_023458707.1:53310-54831 GCF_013731165.1 Rhagoletis pomonella
AAACTGAGCGAACATGTTAGAAATTGTTTGATTATCACTAGAGACGGCATTTTGATACTTCATGGCGGAAGGAAACCCACGTACATTTCACTTGGAGTTTACGAAGTCATAAAATGATTTAGGGTTATATATTATACGCCGTTTGATTTAAGTAAGCTTTATAACACTTTTTGTTTAATTCAAAAAACTTATGACGCAAAGTGAGTATTTTACATAGTATGAGTGTAAACCGGTTTTTTGTGTAATCTAAAATAATGCGACTTTCTGTTTTTAAATTTTTTCAGTTCTTTAGTGAACCATAACTGTGTTTGCTCTTCAGGAACATACATGCGTTTAGGCACATGCTTTTCAAATAATTTATCTAAAGTTAAATTAATCATGATTAACTGTAATCAGATTGAATTTAATCGAATCAACTAACTGATTAAAACATCAGTCGATTAATGCCAACATTGATTTCACATACATATCACTATACCAAGTTTCAGTTCTCCCCCACAAATACTTCCAGAGATATGTATGTAATATGAAAATTCCAATTTGTATGGGAGGGGCCTTGTGTACCGGACTTACTTTCAGTCTAAGACCATCCCTCCGAAAGCCGAAGTAAGTGTACTAAATTCCGTTCTGATCGGAAAACCGGTTAAGGAAGTAGCCTATTTTTCAATCCAGGTCATAAACCATCTTTGAGCAAAATTTCATTTTCAAACAGGTGGCAATTCTTAAAAAGGTAGCCTATTTTCGAGTCTAGGTCATAAGCTATCTGTGTGCAAAATTTTATGCAAATCCGTTTAGTCGTTTACGCGTATTAATTTAATTAGACTTTTTTAACAGGTGGCAACTCTTACAAAAAATTAGCCTATTTCCCACTGTAGGTCATAAGCTATCTGCTAGCAAAATTTCATGCAAATCCATTCAGTCGTTTCCGCGTATTAATTTAATGCAACTTTTTTAACAGGTGGCAACTCTTAAGAAAAGTAGCCTATTTTCCAATCTAGGTCATAAGCTATCTGTGTGCAAATTTTCATGCAAATCCATTCAGTCCTTTCCGCATATTAAATAAATTAAACTTTTTTAACAGATGGCAACTCCTATTAACCAATCTGGCCCATAAGCAATCTGCGTACAAAATTTCATGCAAATCCGTTCAGTCGTTTCCGCATGATGATTTCCCAAACATCCAAACATACAAACTTTCACATTTATAATATTAGTAAGATTATTTTGGTAATTTCTTTTTCTATGCATAGTTTCGCTAGTAGGTATATTAATTTAATTTTTGCCACGCGAAGTTATTTGGTTAAATTATTGATTTTGAATTTCCTACCTGATATATCCGCATTGGTTGGATTCGTATCATTCTTTTGCCCTTACGGCTTCTCGAACTTTCTTGTCACGCTTTTGATTTTTTCTCTCGGCCAACAAACAATAGTTCAATAGTTTTTTTGTATAGTTTTTCATCACTGAATTAATATTTTTATTTTTTGTTGCGCATGCATAATCTCATCCACTTCTATTATT
>NW_023458707.1:54931-59184 GCF_013731165.1 Rhagoletis pomonella
AGCAACGACTGTTGTCAATACCACTCTTATTTAGTTGATAGACATCCTTATTCTTCGCAGCAAGAATAGCTCGTTCACTGAACCTGTAATTAATTTTCTTAATTAAGAGACATTCTTTCCATCAGTTCTCCTTTTGATGTTCCTTAGTTACAAAAATTATCAGGCAATACAATTCGTCTTAATCTCTCGTTAGCTGGCAGCTTTCCGTTCCCAATGTCCAGTACTTGTCGCGAAAATCCCTCGGCTGCAGTGTATATATGTATGTTCGTCTAGCCACAATGTTGACTATTTCAGGTAAGCATTTATCTAGTGTTAATCAAGAAATTACAGACAATGTTTGCGTAAAATCTCCTGAGGGCAATATCAATACATTCCCGAATGGTTGGACGTTTCCATGCAAATCCCGCGAAAATGGATCAAGGACCTCAAGCAATTTTTTATGTGCCATCGTTCACGGATCTCAAATAATTAGTTTAAATTTGTGTACTACTTTTTCCATACCGGATGTTCTGGAAATATTGCAAGTACGAGTTTCGATGATTTATGTGTTCAATGGCAGCTTAAGAGCTGAATTAACAATGTTTCCACCTGGTAGCAATTCCAGGCGAAGCGATAGCTAAGGTTATGTAATTGTTTGAACGAACCTTTGCCATAAATAATCAATCTTATTTGGCGCTGTAAACGCCTAAGCCATTTTGGCCGAGGTCGACAAAGAACGCCAGTCGTTTCTCTCTGTGCCAACTGACGACAATGGGAAATGCCCCGTGAAGCCAAGTTCTTATCCACTTGGTCTCTCCCTCTTCCTCTGCTACCACCAGCGGATTGCGAGTTTAATACTTTCAGAATTGGAACGTCGCTTCCCATTCGAACGACGTGGCCAAGCCAGCGGAGCCGCTGTATTTTAATTCGATACACTATGTCCATTTCGTTGTAAAGCTCATACAACTCATCGTTCCATCGTCTGCGGTACTCCCGTCGCCAACGCGCAGAGGCCTGTAAATCTTCCCTAAGATCTTTCTCTCCAATACTTCAAGAGCCGTCTCATCGAATGTTGTCATTGTCTAAGCTTCTGCGCCATATACCATGGGCATGATGATTGACTTATAGAGTGTGGTTTTTGTACTTCGAGAGAGAACTTTACTCCCGAATTGCCTATTCAGTCCAAAGTTGCATTTGTTGGCTAGAGTGATTCTGCATTGGATTTCCATACTGACATTATTATCGGTGTTAATGCCGGTTCTCAGGTAAACGACATTCTCTACTTTCTCGATATTACAACTGGCAACAGTAATGTGGGTGTCAAGGCGGGACTGCTCTGACTCTTTGTTTGATGACAGGAGATACTTCGTCTTGTCACCAAACCCAATCGCTTTGCTTCTTTACCCAACTTGGAAAAGGCAGGACAGACTTCGACGTTTTTGTTACCGATGATATCGATGTCATAGGTATCCACCAGAAATTACACGTCAGGAGTTCACAATAGTAATAGTAATCATAATCAAAATAATATTATCTGATGTTATTCAAAATTTCTTTACTCGCAATATACTTAGGCCAAAAACATAGTGGAGCGTCGAGCGAAGAGCATCGAGCAAAGCGTCGATTTCAAACGCATATGTTTCAATGGGATAGCCATATATCTAATACTTCTATATTGATAGTAACGTATCTTCACTATGTGTTTTTATTCCGCAATCAAAGGGAGACAGCCTATCAAATAAATGTTTGCTTGTGTTAGTATAAATGTATATTTGTGAACTATTACAAACAAACCACTGTCAAGTCACTCCCGGAGCCGTTTAAATTACAAATATTAAAAAAATTGAAAAATAAAATAACCAAAAATTTTTCCCTGAACGTGATTGGGGCGAGCTTTGTGGTAACCGGCGGATTTGAATAAGCAGCAAGAGATGTATAAGTTACACTTGAGGCGATCACCATAACCACTCTTAAAAGATAGGATGAGAGGATCCGTGCCTTCCTTTCCAGCGCCTTAGCCAGCATGTAGCGTCTGCCCGTTTTCCCTGATACGGCTCATTTTTAAGTAAATAGTATAACATACTGACGCGTGCAACCCGATTCCCTTTTCCTTACTTTTTTGTTCAAAAGTTAAACACAATTTTTTTTTGGCTTTAATTAAAATTTAATTTTCTAAAATATTGACGATTACTGCACCGCTCCTGATTTTTTATTCTTTTCAAATGTCATTCTGAGTACATTCCCTGCCAGCCAAAAGTGGTGAAAAATCTGGTGAAACCGCGGGTTTCGGTCACTTCAAAACTGGTGACAAAACAGGTGACATTTGTATGGGCGGTGTGCAGATTGTCACCACTTTCCCCCTGTACGTGTGAGCCTTGTATCACTGTCGCACTCATTCAGATACTTCGTAAGGAAAACATATAGCTGCACTCGTCTAGCATTGCCCACCTCAGCTGACGCAGGGTTGCATTCTCTTCACAGCAAATTCAAAATAACCTTAAAAACTTAAAAAAAAAATCATAAAATATTTTTTGATTTTTATTTTGCAAAATTTATTTTTCAAAATACATTGTTAACCTAATATAAATAGCTAGTAATCAATATTATGAATACAAATTACAATTAACATTAATAATAAAGATATTTTTACACACATATGTAGTTCCTTAATTGCTTATTATTACTACTACTCCTTTGCATATAGCTGTTTTAAAAAGTTGCAAAATTTCAATAAAAAGTTAAGCGATTTTAACCGTATTATAATCAAAAGAAAGGTAATCGATTTACCTTTCTTTTAATATATATTGACAGTTGAAAATCATTTGTACTGGTTCACAAAAATTTAGTTTTGTTAGAATTTTGCAAACTGTGACAACTTTTTCACTTCTTACATATAATGTTTTCAAAAGTTGCAAAATTTCTATAAAATAGCTAACCGATTTTAACAATATTATAATCAAAAGAAAAGTAATCGATTTACTTTTCTTTTAATATATATTAACAGATGCAAATCATTTGTAATGGTGCACAAAAATTCAGTTTCGTTACAACTTTGCAAAATTTTACCACTTTTTCACTTCTTATGTATACATGTTTTCAAAAGGTGCAAAATTTCTATAAAATATTATAATCAAAAGAAAGGTAATCGATTTACCTTTCTTTAAATATATATTAACAGTTGCAAATCATTTGTAATGGTGCACAAAAATTCAATTTCGTTACAACATTGCAAAATTTTACCACTTTTTCACTGCTTATATATAGCTGTTTACAAAAGTTGCAAAGTTTTTATGAAAACGTAAAGCGATTTTAATGGTGTTATAATCAAAAGAAAGGTAAACGGTTTACCTTTATTTTGATATATATTAAGAGTTGCAAATCATTTAGGGTGGTTCAGAAAAATTAAGTTTTCTTGCAACTTTGCAAAATTTGACAAGTTGGACCTACACTTTGAAGGTGCTCCTGGCGTTGCAGGTGCTGAGGGCGGAAGGTACCCATGGTGCTCCTGGCGATGAAGGAGCTGAGGATAGAAGGTACTGGTGGTGCTCCTGGCGATGAAGAAGCTGAGGGCAGACGGTTTTAATGGTGCTCCTGGCGATGAAGATGCAAGCGTTGAAGGTGCTGATGGTGAATCCCAAAACTGTAAACAAACAAAAATATCAATTCAATTTTATAAACATATAAAAAGTCTCAATACATACCTTAAGAATGTGACTAAAGTCGCTGGCGTTTTGCAGTCTAAAAGAAGAAATTACATTATAATTAAATAAAATTGTTAAATACGTATCCTTACCTTCAAAAATTCCGCAAAGTGACATTTCTTCACAGTATGTATACTGTCATCAAAACTCCGATGTTTCTAACTTGCTCGCTCTAACGCATAGAATTCTTATTAGAGTACGAATTCTTATCGGGTATGTAGCTCTAACAAAGGAACAAAAAATTTGTAAGTGTGTGGGTGAGATGACTAAAAAGTTGTGAATGTGTTTGTAAATCGTTTGATTTTCAGGGGAAAGTGGTGAGCCGTGGCTGGCAGGGTTGGTTGGTTGGTTTTCTCGTTCTATCATTATATATCTGCACTCTAATGTTGGCGGATGTACTTTCAACGTACTGCCAATATAGAAGCAGTGTTGCCGCGCTGTCCCAAGAAAATGTATCACTGACCAAGCCAAAAATATATCCAAATGTATCCATTTTTATACCTTTCATGAGCATGAAATGGTATTATAACTTTGGTCCGATGTTTGTAAGTACCAGAACAAAAAGAGATAGAC
>NW_023458707.1:59284-61671 GCF_013731165.1 Rhagoletis pomonella
TATATATATATATATCCACAGCGTTCTCGGAAACGGCTCTAACGATTTTGATGAAATTTTGTACGCAGATAATGTAATGGATTTTAAGGTTATCTGAATAGGTAATATCTCCGAGAAGACTCGTATAAGGTTGCCACCTATTCCAAATGAGTTACAAATTAATTAAAACATCATAATATGGGTATCAAATGGAAGGTATTTTAAAGATCCCTAATTCAAAAATATTTTTAATAGGGTCGCCACCTTGTTTGAATCGTATATTTACTTAATTTTTTGTTAAGAAAAAAAGGTGAAATATTACTACTCATGGGTAGTTTCGATACTGCCCAATTTATCTAAAACATCGCAACATTAATATCAAATGAAAGGTATTGTAGAGAACTTTGGTCAGAAAATATTTTCCATTAGGGTAGCCACGCTTCTATGTAATACAAATTTTTATTTTGTTAATTTCAATCAGCATTTTTTTATGTATACCCAGTACATATGTATTTCCATTCCAGCGTATTTCGGAATAGGGTTGCCACCTAAATTTTGGAGTAAGAAATTTACTTAATAGATATCGAAATCCAATTTTTGTTTTCTATTTCCAAAATATTTTTTTAAAGCTATCTAAATCTTGAAGACTTGAAAAAGTATATGCACTCCGGGCAAAGCTCGGTCAACCTGGTACTATTCATTATATCAGGACAAATTTTACATTAACATTTTTCATATTTTCTTTACAAATCGGGCAATCGAGTCGGCCCCGCACGCTGGCAAATAAAAATTCCTTCCGACCAAACTACATCGAAATGCACGCATGTTTTCATAGATATATGCAGAAATGTTTATTACAGAAGTTGTTGTTAAAAATTTTCGTCCACTAGGCGCAGGAATTGCTAAAATGTTAAATTTTTCATAAAAAAAAATATTTAAAAGCAAAAAAAAATATTTTTGTAACGCTAATAATTTAATTGTATAGTTTAATGTTTTGCACCCAAAATTTTTTTTTCATTCGGACACTTACTTTCAAAGAAAAATAAAAATTTCCAAAACACTGCAAAATTTTTCAATTGTTGATTTAAAAAAAAAACTATATGGAATTTTGCAACAAAATTTACACAGTGTACTTTTCGACTACAAAACTCGGCGCTGCCTGAATATCATTGAAAAATATTAATCTTGGTAAATTCGGGGCCCACTTGAGGAAGCCTTACCCATATGTAAGAAAACCTCCGACAATCTGACGGAGGTCTATTCAGTGGTTTTTGATGCATTGCATTTGCAATATATGCATTTGCATATACTGTTTTTTTTACGTTTTAGTCTGTACAAGAATTTAAGGAATATCCCGAGCTACATACGGAGTAAATTTTTGGTCGAAATATTTATTTTCAAGGTGCTGGCATATGTTTTAATTATGAACCAAATCGGTGCAGCGCTTTAATAGTTTAGTGAATTACATTGTACAGAAAACTGTATGAAATTGTAAAGTGTGACGTCTCAGATTTCTTAATTTTTTGGCAGCAACAACAAAAAGTTTTCATTTTTTTTCAGCGAAAAACCTTCCACACAGAAGTTCCAAAAAAGTGCGATTGATTATGTTTGAACACACTTAATTGAATGTCAATAAAATTAAGTTTGTGGTTAATGTGCGAAATTTTGAGAACAGTCCGTTGCTAACTCTAAATATAAACAACGACACACTGGAAAAAGTTAATACATTCGAATACCTAGGAATAATGATCGACGATAAACTAAAACAAAAAAAAAAAACAATGGATTCTATATTTTCAATTAGAGCTCTAGCAATGTGTGCATCGGTGAAAACTGCATTTAATTCCATACATTGTTTTGCGTGATGCGCTTACAAACATACAGACAAACAGACCAAAATTATAAAAATTTTATATTTGGCTTCTGTTGATCTAATAAACCCCCTATTAATTTTTCTTTAAAACCTATTACAATTTTATTATTCTCAAATACATTCGTTTGATACCTATATGGCAATATTTAGCCTATCTTATCAATTTACCTGAATTACACTTTTCAAATAGGTGGCAACCCGCTTCAAAAATATTTTCGGAATTAAGCTCCCTAAACCACTTTAGTTTCTTATCTGTATTGTAATATTTAATTTATTTTACCAATTTAAATGAATAAAAGTTTTCAAACACGTGGCAAATCCCTTAAAAATATTTTCGGCATTAAAACTTGCGAACCTCTTTGGTTTGATGCCAGTATTGCAGTATTTAATTTATGATATCTATTTAATTAAATAATAGTTTTCAATTAGGTGGCAACAGTGTTGTCAAGTTTTGAATTTGAAAAAGCACTAAAACCCCAAAAAAATCGCGTTTTTTTCGAAAGAAGCACCAAATTTTTTATTGGAGGATTCAATG
>NW_023458707.1:61771-63077 GCF_013731165.1 Rhagoletis pomonella
AGAGATACACAACATGCAAATTCGGTTCCAAAAGCTCCAATTTTTCTTCAAGAGTATGCCATTGATTTTATAGTATATCTCCGTACAAAGTTCCAGTACTCTACCATCAACAAAGACATTTCTGCCATGAAGGAGGCAAGGCTCACACGATTGAAGCGTATTGTACAAGGGGCCAATTCTCGTTCTTTGAAATCGTGAAGTAAAAATAAAAAATTCAAACTCTGTGCAAATTTTATTTTTTCACTTTATCTTTTAGTTTTACCATTTTAAGTCATTCTCGATCATTGAAGGCCTCTTCATAAACATCGAGCAAGAAATTATTTGGTAAATAACGGTGAGTAAAATATAATGATTGCGATTTAAGCAAGATATCCAACTTATATTTTTCACAACTACAAAACTATGTATTTAAAAATTTTTTTTAGTGCAAACTTTTGACAAATAAATTTGTTTTCAATTGGAGCCCGAATCGAAATTTTATGTGAAGTGATGAAAACTATTTTCACTTCACGCTTCATATTCAGCAGTAAGCGCTCCCTTCCTAATTTCACACTTCATTGTATTTTAACATTGTGTGTGATTAGAAGGAAGCGCTCTCTTGCTGCTCCCAAAAAAGCCCTTGGTGAGCGCTTCAACTAAAGCATTTAAAAAGCGATGCATACAAATTTTAGTTTTTACATTATATTTTTGTTTTAATAAAAGAATGGCGTTTTTGTAAACCATTTGATTTTTTTATCAAGTGTACTTACATATAACATGGTTTTTTTTTCTTTTCTATGTGGTAGACATACGAAAATACATACATACATACATACATGTTTGTACACAAATTAACTTTTTTTAAAAGAAAATATTTTATGTTACTACTCAAAATGATATTTATTTCTGAGCATTGTTAGAAATATACATTTTTTTTTTACTTTGCTTTTGTACTGCTCCATACTTGCTCCTTTGGGGAGCAGCTAATTTCAGTCCCGTTGGGTTTATTTCTTCAAGAGAATTTACATACAGCGCTGGCAAAGTACTTTTTCAACCAACAGAAATAATTAAAACAAATTCTTCAAATTTTTCTTAATAAATGAAAAACAATGAGGTTTAAGATCACCTACAATACAGGCGGTGGAAACGATAACATTTTAAAAAAGTTAACAGAACAGAACAGTTAATATTTATTAAAATTTCCGGTGGTAAGGCACTATGAAAAATCAAATAAATGATTAAATTTTTTCATGAATGTACATATGTAAATATCGTCGTTTAAAGCATGATAAAAATATAGTAAGGTAGAACCGCTGAGAGTCACTTT
>NW_023458707.1:63177-78329 GCF_013731165.1 Rhagoletis pomonella
AAAGCATGATAAAAATATAGTAAGGTAGAACCGCTGAGAGTCACTTTTAAAATTCTTGACGTTTCCAAACAATTTAATTTTTAAATTTACTCACAAACTCACACACACATTTTCATTTTCAATCTCAAGCAACAACAATTTCGAACAATTTCAATTTTTTATTTTCACTTTTATATGATTTTAAAATGTTGGCAAACTTCAAGAAAAAATCATGGCCGATAATTGAGAGAACGGTTCTACCTTGCTATGTTTTTATCATGGTTTAAAGTACAAAACCGCGTATCAACAAAATGCAAAACCGCCTATGTGAGGTTGCATAAATTATTTTTTAGAGAGTAAAAACACTCTTATTTCAGAATGATTCTATTTTTTATAAAGAAACGGCATTTCTGGCTAGTATATTTCAGGACGAATGGATAAGAATCTAGCCAAGAACTTGTGTGAGCAAATCCAATTTTTGGCAGCCAATGTCAGTTACGTGGTTTTGCCGAATGACGATATACGGTTTCGTACTTTAAACGACGATATGTATGTCAAAGAAACAAAGTCAATTTTGTTATTGACCTTTGTACCAAGGTCATGTTTATTAGGAAAAATGGAAAAAGCAACAAAGTCTAACCGGTAGAAGTTATAGCAGCTATTTCGGAGATCACCACATCTCTTCATCAGATTTTTTTTTTTAGACTTCAGCAGGTTAACGCTTCTGATTTTCCACATCGATGACGCTGGTTCGATCCCTACTGAAGTCTAAGAAGTCTGAAGAAGAGATGTGGTGATCTCCGAAATAGCTGCTACAACCTCTACCGCTTAGACTTTGTTGCTTTTTCCATTTTTTCTAATAAACAAAATGGTGGTACAAAGCTCAATAACAATATTGAAAATAAAATGTTAATAAGCCACAATAACATTGAGAAATAATTTTGTTTTGCATCATGCTACGTTTTTATAAAATAGTGACAGTGTAAAGGCCGTTATCTCAAATTTTACGCATTTGTGGCACTGGTTAGACTTGATTAAATGGTCCAAAATTTTTGGGGAATTACTTTTTCAACAAAGGTAACCATTCCAGGGAGTAGCACACGCAATTTTCTGATTTTTAACAATAAGGGCCACTCTAGTAAGTATATTAAAATGTAATATAGTATAGTATTTTATAGCATAGCATAGTATAGTGAAAAATAGTATAGTATATTAACAATGATAAACATACATATTTTTAGGAACGCCCTAAGCCACGGTTTGTCAAGGGGCGGAGACTGGAAGGAGGACCACAAATGATGCAACTATCATTGGATGGTAGAAGATTATACGTATCATCATCACTGTATTCTCCATGGGATAAAATGGTATTTTTATTGTGTTGTATTATATATTCTTTATTTCTCAATATATCTATATAACTATATGTGACCTGGTCTACGGAAAGGGGGCTTAGGTGTCAAAAAATCAATTTTCACTTTTTGGTTGATTCGGATGGAAGATGAGATGCTTTTTCACGTGGTGAAAAGCAGAAAATCCTAACTTGCTTAGAAGTGTACTAAAAATGTAGAGAAAGAAGAGTAAAAATACGACAAAATATAATTTATTGGTAATGAACAAAATACATTGAATTATAAGCTATAAAGACATGATTATACACTAGAAAAACGTATTATGGGCCAAAAATAATAATGCTGAGTAGTTTATGTATTTTTCTTTGTTGTCGTTTTCCTTGAGATCTTTTTACGTGTTGATCCTGAGGAAGATGGACCTGGTTCCTCGTCTGGTTTGAGAACATCTTCACTAGTTTTTGCCTTCCGTTTCTTCGATGGCAAATCTTTCGGCAATGGAGCCACAATATCTACTTTAGATATATCCGCGAAGATTGTGATAGATGTACCACTGCCGTTCCAAAGATAAACCGGCTGGTTGTATAACATTCGGCATTTCAGGATCGATAGGTTTTAACAGAAGCTTAAAGGACTGCACTTCTTCACTGTCTGCGAATTTCTTTGTTTTTACACAATCTGTAGAGATTATGAAATGATGGAATTGCGTTATTCCAACAAGTGACTTATACAGTGGTTTAAAATAGCTGTCCCATTCATACCAGACGACTTTTTCAGCCGATACAGCTTTATTATAGCCCCCAGGTGATGATGCCTCGACACATTGCAGTAAATCTGCATACGTGTCGATGTTACTAACGGCATACTTACTTTTGAAAATACCGAAGTAACGATCAGGCGCAAACTTAGTGTGCACGGTAAGTAGAAAATTGAATAAAATAGTTTTGTTAAGACCCCGAGCCAAACACCATTGCAGATATGATAGTACAGTGTTATTCTTATTCTGCCCAACACAATTGTCACAGAAAAGACCGAGTGTTTCAATGTCTTTATAGTAGGTTTGCAGGTGATAATGCAGGATGCTCACAACACAGTTAGGTCCTTTACCAACGTCATCTTTTTCGTCTATCATGTAATTGTACTGTAAAAAAAAAAAATATAAGTAAGATCCTGTAAAGGCGAGCAATTTGAGTTCCTATGATTCAGTTTGAAATTCTAACCTGAACTTTTTGTTTTTCGTCTGTAATTCCGAAGACTCCGCACTTCTTGGTTGCTTTGAAGTATGCTGTACCAGGTTGTTGTGGACTGACAGGGTAGTGAACGGTTTGGGCAAAATTAAATGACAGAACGACTGCTGTAGGGTCAGTATTTCTACACCAACTTTGATAATATTCTCGTTGATTTCGGGCTCGGTGGAGGTGATCAAGAAATTGATTAAGCTTCTGTGCGCGTTCAATGTCAGTAACACCTTTGGCTTGCGCAATCGATATTGTGTTTCCTATTAAAAGAAAAAATACTGAATTTAATCTCAACGTTTGATACAACTATAAAATGAGAAAATAATGAGCTACTTACCACGGCAGACATCGCAGAGATCATCCGCTGGTTTCATAACTGTAACATGGGGTATGTATTTGGACCATATCCGTCGAAAACTGCAATTACTCATCTTCAATTCGTCATCACTGAGTGAAGAAATGTATTTTCGATAAATTGAGGACTTCGTCTCTCTGGATGGCAGTTTCATTATCCGAAAATCCTTAAATTTTGGGAGTCGTCCGGGCAGTGAAAGAGCCATTAAATCGGCTATAGACTCGATGAATTTAACAGCTTTTTCGATGTCAGCCGGTTTAAATGACTTTGGATGTGTACTCGGTTTATTTGCCAGTCCGTGTTGGCGCACTGTTACACCCTGTGCGTGAAAATGACGTACTAAATTTTCGTAACGCTTCGTCGTACAGGCATGTACAAAAAGGAAATACGAACGACAAACAGCTACTCTGTAGAAGGTAAATTGAATTCTATGCCTCATAACTTCTGTATCCTGTCTCTGTCCATATTTCTTCCGCCCAGCAAGCTTTGCGTATACACTTTCTAGCTTTTCGTTACTCATAATTCCAGCTTCGATGTGACTTAGTATCACTAAATCAAGTTCATTTTTCGACATCTCTAAACAATTGTTCCGCGTAGTCTCGATCATTTCCCGTGGTATCAGTGTATGGCATTCATTATTACAACAATCTTTTGACAGAAATTTTGTTACCAGCTCCTCCTCCTTTACATCAACAACATATAGGTCTATCTTAACAAAAGTTTGTTCGGTATCATCTTCTGCCTGAGATACACATACTTTGTCTTCATCATCATCGCTCTCTTCATAGTTTTCATCATCGTTTTTATCATCCTTTTCATGGAAATATTGTCCGTATACGGCACTGAACTCCTCATCAACACTCATGTTTCATTTCATGCGAAATGCGAAGACGATAATCAACAGAAACAGTAAACGTCACTTCTTCAGTGTTACTTTTTTAAATGTTCCACACTAGCAACTTACACGATGAACTATAATAATATTCCGACCAACAACAACACTTACTGGACGTCCGGCGCGGAGAACAATTAACGAGATAATGAGAAACTGACGAAACGAGCTGCTTACTTTTAACAGCTTTTTCACAGAAAACTAGTTTTCGCACGTAAGCTCCCTTTTCGTAGACCAGGTCACATATATTTATAATAAGAACCGAAAATTTTGTACGCCCAAGAATGACAGACATTTCATTTTATTATATTATATATTGTTTACAAATGAATTCTATTTTTATAAATCATATGTTTTGAGTTATATGTTTTTGAGAAAAATACACCATAGTAATTTTAAAATTTCAACATTACATTTCTCGACTGTAAAATAAGATATTCGAGCTAACTCGACGGCACACAGTGTGCTTTTTTAACACTTCATGCCAATTAATCGTAGCGCTTTCGACAGAAGCAATATTTTGATATGAAACAAAATGGCATTAAAAGCTAATGACGAGAAACACGAATCCATTGTTTACAAAACGAAAAAAATTTTAACCCCTCAATTTGAAAAATGCATTACACACCTGTTCCCCTTTTTCGCGATTTTTTTACGCGGTATTTTTAGACATCTCCAGTTACATTTTGTACGCGGTTTTCCTTTTTTTGCGCGGACTTTTCTTGTGTTTTTTCATAATAATTTTACTTAGTACTAGCAAATGCCTGGCTTGCTTCGCTACGCCTGATAAGAACTTTTGCGTTTGAAATGCAAAAAGGGTTTGTAATGTAAACACTATTGGCTTCGGTTGAATAGTTAAATCCTGCTGTTCCACAGGAAGAAAGAGTGTTCCCGCTCAAACGGGGTAATTTATGTTCCTATCGTGTTCTTTTCAATTCGTCCCACTTCTTCTTGATATACCCATGGCCCGTTGGTGTGTCTAGGACATCTGTGGCGCCTTAAAAATTTTTCGCTTCTTTGTATTCATACTTAAAGGATGGGGCTTTATTAAGACATCTCAAAAGTAAATTTGTAGAGCGGTATCTAAATATCTTGATTCCCGCGCCATCTACTCTTTGGGTAAGTTTTTTGTTGAATCACTTCTTATCAAAAAATACCCGTTAACCTAGGTAGTACGATAAAGAAGGATTCTTTAATATCTCGAATCCAGCGCTGTCTTTCGGCAGAATTTTTTGCAAAAGTATATTTTATGATGCAGAGTATCCGGCGTCGTTCGGGGTAAACAAATAAAAATATAAAACAGTTAGGAAGATTTTCGGTTTACCATAAATTAAGGGAGATATAAACTATTTTTCTTATTTAATTTAAGGCCTCATTTTGAACTGTACTTGAATTTTTTGTGCGGTGTAGTAGCTTAAATACTATTCGGACATCCCACTCGTAAGCATTCGACATACATATAAGCACATGTCAAAGCGAATTCTCAGGGAATAGTGAAGACTTTTAAATTAAAATGGAAGGTCTGTGGAAATAAATAGTACTCCATACACAAATACATCTTCTCCTTTGCCGCATCCAGTAATAATTCTTGCTGCAATTATATTGGTCATCATTTTCTTTACTAAGAATCTTGTTTCATTATTAAGGATTAAGGTACCTAAAGGAGAATGAAATGCGCTTTAATTTTTTTATTTTTATTCTCTGAACGTAGACGGCATGCGTAGTGGGAGGTGCTACGACTTCTTACAAACTCTCATTCCTGTTTAGTTTACAACAGGTCATTCCGGTCAGCTGTCTTGTTGTAATGGGTCCAAGGTTATGGTTCTCTGAACGTACTCCATCTATTGGAGGTGCCACGCCCCTGTCAAACACTCACTTTCTTTTAGTTTACTATAAACGCTACACCCTCTTGTACAAACTCATTTGTATACATTAACCATAGATCTTCTCACCGAATTTCAAAGTCATGTGAGTTAGGGGTCCGAAGATGTGAGATCTCACGGCTATGGAATGTGCCGTGGCACCTTGTGCAAACTCGCTAATATTTACATCGCTATACGCGCCTTCTTTATTTATGTCTTCTCACTAAATTTCGAAGTCATGTGAATTATCGTAGGTTATAGCTGATTAAAATTTTACGCCTGTAAGATGTTCCACGCCCCGTTTTATAAACTTATTATATATATGGATGTTTTACTTTAAACATCTATCATAGATCTCTCTTCACACCAAATTTAAAAGTCGTGGACTTACGGTTCCGAAGTTATTGCAGATTAAAAGTTTCACGCCTATGGGAGGTGTCTCGCCCCCTTGTACAAACTCATTCATATATACTCTACTATAAGCGCCTACCATGGATACGTCTTCATACCAAATTTCAAATTCATGTGACGTGTGATTTCGAAGTTATGGTTGATTAAAAATGTCACACCCATAGAAAGTGCCACGCCTCTTTTACAAAAGTATATCTACTTTACTATAGGCATCTATCATAGATATGCATGTGAACTCATCAAATTTCAAAGTCATGTTACTTACGGTTTCGAAGTTATAGCTGATTAAAAATGTCACGCCTATGGGAGGTGCCTCGCCCCCTTATCAGATCCCATTTTTTTTATACCCTAGGTTGCGTCCGAGGTCACTCTCTATACACCATTTAAAGCCCTATGAAAATCCATTCAGTGGTTCCGGAGATGAGTGAGTTCAAACAGACAAACAATTTACAGTTTTATTATATTATTGATAGATAGATACCTACCGATTATCTTTTGACTTACGGATTCTTACAAACACACCACTCTTGTAAGACACAAAACTCCGCGAGAAACGTTTAACCTCGTATGTATCTATGTTCAAGACCGTTTGCAATATGTACGAACGACACTAATTACTATTTCAGTTGAAAAAAAATATCAATAACGAAAAACAAACACTGGCATATGTTGATGACGTTGAAAAACAAAATTGTATTCAAAAGAATTTGGTGTAAAGTAAATTTTGTTTGCAAAAATTGGTATATCTTTTTGGTTCACATTCCAGTTCCGGTTTTTATAAAATATAGCCTATGTTCCGCCCGAGGTCACTGTCTAGATACCAGTTAAAGCCCCATGAAAATCCATTCAGTGGTTCCGGAGATTAGTGAGTTCAAATAGAGAAATAATCTAGTTTTATTATAGTATAGATTTTACAAAATATAGCCTATGTTACGTCCGAGGTCACTGTCTAGATACCAGTTAAAGCCCCATGAAAATCCATTCAGTAGTTCCGGAGATTAGTGAGTTCAAACAGAAAAACAATCTACAGTTTTATTATAGTATAGATTTCTGTATGTACACACAGTATATTATTATTATTTTTTTTTTTCGTAGTAGAGGGAAATGCTTTATGCACTGGCCGGGGCGCTAGTCTCTATACTACCTTCCCCGAGTGTGGGACTCCCACCGGAGCGTGTTGGGCTACCCACTAAAACCCAAACTCCCACCGCCCGCGCAAGAATCCCGCATCTGGCACCGCAATTCTGCATGTCTTCAGGTGCAGGAGCGCGCTGTTAGAGCCTTGGGGATGCTCTTTTGTAGGGGCGTTTCATTCGGGTGTCCTCAGTAGACAACCGTCCTCTCGTTTGCAGCGGAGTACGAATTTCACGTATCTCGCAACTGCTTCCCACTTTTCTGCGCTGGAGATCATTACCCCAACTATGTTGTTCGGAGTTATGTCTCCGTGTCTTTCTTCCAACATTCTGCGCGAAATCAAGAAGTGTTCGCAGGTGAAGAATGCGTGGTACACGTAATCTTCGACGTTTCCACAGTAGTGACGGAACGGTGAGTCCACCCTTCCCATTCTATGAAGATATTCTCGGAAGTAACCATGACCGGTGAGGAATTGCGGCAGGTAGAAATCGACTTCCCCATGTGGTCTGTTCAGCCATGTTTGAAGGTCGGCTATCAGGGAGTGCGTCCATCGAGCTTTTGTGCTCGCGTTCCAGTTTTGTTGCCACCGCTGGATCAGTTGCTCGCGCGCCCTTGCCGCGGCAGCTGCTCGACTTATCTCGGCACTGAGATTGTAAACCTCTTTTCGCTCGTAAGCGAGTAGCTCAATTGGCATGACGCCAGAAATAACTACGACCGCGTCCGCGGACACTGTACGGTATGCAGAAGCAATGCGTAGTGCCCCTCTGCGCTGGACCGAAGACATTTGAATCCGGTATTTTTTGACTTTCAATGCGTAGGCCCATATTTCTGCCCTGTACAGGAGCACCGATTGGACCGCTGTCATCAGAAGCTTCCTGTGGCATGGCTTCGGGCCGCCCACGTTCCCCATCAGCCGGATTAGAGCCACGGTACTCTGCGCAGCTTTTTCACATACTCCATGGATGTGTTCCCAGAATGTGAGTTTGCTGTCAAGCTTCACCCCTAGGTATTTTGTAGACCTAGAAGTCATCACGAGTTGAGGTCAGACCATCATATTTATAATTGTTGGGATCCGTTTTCTGGTGAGGAGCACGATCTCCGTTTTGGCTGTAGCCACTTGCAGAGCGTGATCGCTCATCCATCCACTGACGTTACGCATGACCTGGTTTAGCTTGAGCTGTGCTAGCTGAACGTTTTTGCTGTTATGACGGCGGCTACGTCGTCCGCGAAGACGACAAGGAAGGCGCTCTCCGGCATTTCCGTGCGCAACAGACTATCACACGTGGCGTTCCAGAGGGCCGGAACGCTGTGCCGCTTCGCCGGTTATACGTCTTTTTCTGTGACCTTGTGTTGTGTCGTACAAAAGCCAAGGGTCTCTGAGGTAGTCCCGGATCATATCTAGCACGTATGTTGGAGCCTTGAATGACCGTTCCAAGGCCTCCGGCATGTCGTCCCATCTTGCGGAGTTGAAGGCATTTTTGACGTCCAGTGTGACTAGCAGCACTATTGGCCGCGCCCGGTGGCAGGCTTCTTCGGCCTTATGTACCGTTGACTACTTCGCCAATTGCTCCTATAGTTGAGTTTCCCTTCCTGCAGCCATGTTTTCGGGGTGAAGGGCCTCCCTCGATTTCTATGGCTGACGTCAAGCGTATTTTGAGCAGACTCTCCATCATTTTGCCTGCTGTGTCTAGCATGCAGAGTGACCGGAAGGATGAAGGAGAGTTTGGGTCCCCTTTGCCCTTGGGTATAAGCACCAGTTTCACCTTCTTCCATTGGCTTGGGAAGACCCGGGCCCTAAGGCAGCTGTTGTACTTGTTAAGCAGGAGATCAGGGGTCGTTTTCGCTGCTAACCTGATTGCCTCCGCTGGTATGCCATCTGGGCTTGGAGCCTTGCCGGCTTTCGTGCTTCGCAGGGCTAGCTTCAGCTCGTCTGTCGAAAACAGTGGTGCCTCGGCTTGCTCCTCGACGAACACTGTATCTGCTCTTAGTGGGTGTATGGCAAATAGCGCATCCACTATATTCTTAACTCGGGCTTCATCCATCGCTTGTGATGATGTGTGGAACTTTTTCATCACTATTTTGTATCCCTGGCCCCAGGGATCGCGATCCACTTCGTCACATAGCGCTTTCCAGCAGTTCCGTTTACTCTTCTGTATCTCGGCCCAAGTGCTTTCTTAGCGCTTTTGTAGGTTTCTGCTCTAGTCAGCGCCTCAAGTCTACCACGAGCGCGCGTTGCGAGTCTCCGCATTCTATGGCAGGCCCTTCGCAGCTCTGCAATTTGGTCATTCCACCAGTATACCTGATTTTTACCTGACCATACTCTCCTCTGTAGGATTGAGGCTTTGTATGCCCGGTGAATGCAGCGCATGGTTTCTTCGACCAGCTTAGTACATGACTCCCTGTTGTGGATCTCTCCCGTTGTGGGTGAAATACCTTGGGATCTGCTAGGAGCGATGTATCGAACTTGCGAACATCGACCCTGGACGGGTTCCATCCTGGTTTCCTGCGAGGGATACTACGTGTTTGCCCTCGCGTTGTGTCAGTGATTTGGAAGGTGATGTAGTTGTGGTCGCTACCTCTCAGGTCTTCCATCACTCTCCAACCCTGGTCGGGCTTTCCGAGACCAGGGTTATATCAGGGATAGAGTATCCAAAACCCGGCCTTCGATATGTAGGGGTCGATCCGGTGTTGAGGATGGTCAGGCCAATGCGGGCTGCCATTTCAAGGACCAGTCTTCCCCTGGGGTTTGTTTGGGGCATACCCCATTCCACGCCTCTTGCGTTGAAATCTCCAGCAACAATTATGTGGCCGGTTATATCGCGCAATTCGTCTTCAAGGTCTTCGAGCTTTTCCTTAAGACAAGGACTGTGTCGTTTGGAGACAGGTAGTAGCTCACCAGAGTGATTTACGCCATTTTCACCCAGACGTAGCAGCGTCCGACCCCGCTGCTCTCTGCGCGATGGTTGGGGTTAGCAATCCATATGATTGGTCAACATGCCAGGTTTCCTTTGTTCTATAGGGTTCACTGATGATTACAGCGTCTGCTCTTTGTTCAAGAACCAATTGGTCCAGCAGGTCATCAGCTACCCTACTCCTGTTCATATTGCCTTGTATAAATTAAATCATATTCTCCGAAGCTTTGTCTTAGCCTCAGCAAAGGCATCCCTGAAGGCCTTGCACGCTCCCGACCTGGGCAGGTGATTGGCATTTTTATGTCCATCTCCTGCCAAGCACAGGTAGCAGCTTGGGCTTTCTTTACATGCAGAGGCTATGTGGCCCTGCTGACCACATTTCCAGCATGAACTGCTTCTGTCTGGGCGCTTCTGTTCTGCATGCCGCATACCCCAGACAGCGGAAACACCTTTGGACATCCACGCGCTCTCCCCCCCCCTTCAATAAGAGTCCGGCCTGGCATTTCGTCGACTTCTACCACGGCCAACCTTTGTTCTCGCGAGTTTACAGCGAGGAGAGAGACGCGAAGTTGGCCGTTCATCTTGTCTCCTAATTCCCCGCTTATAGCGTTCTCCACTTCTGGGCCGTGGTTAGGCAGCCCATGCCCAGAACTTCTAGACGTAAACGTCTAGTGAGAATACGGCCGTCTGCAAGCTGGCCAATGGTAGTGCACACATTTTCCTTAAATGCTGAGTGGTCGCCACAGCGCTCCATTTCGATAAGCACGCCGCCTTCGCGGGTTTTCCAAACAGATCGAATTACGGTCTCCGTCTTCTCGGGTTGGAGCTTACCACGTATCGTTCCCAGCACCTCTGCATAGGTTTTGCCTTCAGCTGGCTTAGTGATTAATTTGGCGAGACTCTTCTTTTTTCTCACCCTCTCCTTTTATTTTGCGGCTGGTCGCCTCGCCCTTATTGACCAAGGGTTCACCTGGCGCTGGCGCTGGCCCTGGCTTGGGCTTTCTGCTTTTTCCAACCGTTTTCCATTGATAATCTGGTACGGTTTTCTGTGCATTATTATCTTTATTTCCATTATTATTATTACCATTATTAATAATAATCTTATTATTACTATTATTATTATAGTTAGTGTTCTTTTTCTTTTCCGGCTCGTCTGTAGGGGAGTCGGATCGAGTTCGACCTCTCTTTTGCGAGCCAGGGCCAGCCTTCCGCAGCTCGGAAAGGGTAGACCCCTTCCGGCGCTGCTCTCGGAGGTAGCTTAATATATTTAAGCTCTCCTCGATTTGGGCATACCCGTTTTTATGTCCATGGACACATTCTTCTGCTTAGAGACAGCGCTCTGCATCTTCTTCAAGACGAGCCGAATTTGGGCCAATTGCTCATCTTCATTGCCTTCGCAAGTTCCCAAGCTTGCGGTGACATGCTTGTCGCTGTTTGCAGAAGCCGGCGTTTGAAGACGACTATCCCGGCTGCTGGGAGTTGCCGTTTGGCAAGGTGTAGCCTTCTGCGCCACGTCGGCGGCTTTCTCCGTGCTCGTGGTGCCGGCATTTGCCTGCAGAGGAGTTTGTGGCGGGGAGCGCACAACTCTACTGCTCTTCCTGAATGCGCTGCATTCTTCCTCCATAACATCGACGTTGGTTTCATTTATTTGTTTTATTTTATTCATTTCCAATCAATTGGGTCTCCGCTTCAAGCCGCTATCTCCACACGTAGCACAGTCGCTTTTAAGTGTCCCGAAGTTCCCTTCTCTCAAAGGAGCAGACCATCGCGAGGGTTGACACAAGTCCTTATTGGATATTGTGTTCAGAGCCAAGACAGCGCAAAACCAGGAGTACATCTCAACTGGACCTGTGCGGCCTGGCGACGTGTATTGAACGTACTTGAAGACCTGCCAGGGTTTTAACGAGACGGAGGCGATTGCAGCATTAGCCCACCAGCCATTTCTGTGAGATGTCACCCTCACATACTAAAGTGGCGGAATACTGCTCTCGCCAGCCCAATATCAAACTAATCGTATACATGCTCCAATATGCTATGAACGGGATCTAACTGGTCTCAATCCTGGGATGCTTTTTGGAAGGCGGCATCTGTTCGCCCGGACACAGGAGATTCATCAAGCATTTCTGATCTTTTAAATCAGGCCCTCGTCTCCTGCCGCTCTTGGTCTGGGACTGCTTATTGGTTATTCGCAGCTAACCTACCGGAGCAGACCGTTCACGATCCGCCCTGTGTGACCCCGGTAAGGTCCTGAGCTTAGCCCTTACCAGTTTATTCTATAACTCATTATCCAGATAAATGTTATAATAATAATAATAATAATAATAATAATAATAATAATAATAATAATATTCAACAATTTATATTGAGCTCGAGGCCGTTTTAAATGAAAAAAGGCACGGTGTATAGGCAACTGGCTGAGTCAGTGGGATCGTCGGTTCGAATCCTACTGAAAGAAGTCTGATGAGGAAATGTGGTGATTTCCGAAATAGCTATCACTTCTACCATTTCTTCAAATTATTGTTGCTTTTCCACAATAAGCAGTTTCCACAGAAGCAGTTCATGCTGGAAATGTGGTCAGCAGGGCCACATAGCCCTTGCATGTAAAGAAAGCCCAAGCTGCTAACTGTGCTTGGCACGAGATGGACAGAAAAATGCCAACCACCTGCCCGGGTCGGGAGCGTGCAAGGCCTTCAGGGATGCCCTTGCTGAGGCTAAGACAAAGCTTGGGAGAATATGATTAAATTTATACAAGGCAATATGAACAGGAGTAGGGTAGCTGATGACCTGCTGGACCAATTGGTTCTTGAACAAAGAGCAGACGCTGTAATCATCAGTGAGCCCTATAGAACGAAGGAAACCTGGCATGTTGACCAATCAGGCTCTGCCGCGATATGGATTGCTAACCCCAACCATCGCGCAGAGAGCAGCGGGGTCGGACGCTGCTACGTCTGGGTGAAAATGGCGCAAATCACTCGGGTGAGCTACTACCTGTCTCCAAAGGACACAGTCCTTGTTTTCAGGGAAAAGCTCGAAGACCTTGAAGACGAATTGCGCGATATAACCGGCCACATAATTGTCAAAATTCAACGCAAGAGGCGTAGAATGGGGTATGCCCCAAACAAACACCAGGGGAAGACTGGTCCTTGAAATGGCAGACCGCATTGGCCTGACCATCCTCAACACCGGATCGACCCCTACATATCGAAGGCCGGGTTTTGGATACTCTATCCCTGATATAACCCTGGTCTGCGAAAGCCTTCTTCGAAGGGCCGACGGATGGAGAGTGATGGAAGACCTGAGTGGTAGTGACCACAACTACATCACCTTCCAAGTCACTGACACAACGCGAGGGCAAACACGTAGTATTCCTCGCAGAAAACCAGGATGGAACCCGTCCAGGGTCGATGTTCGCAAGTTTGATACATCGCTCCTAGCAGATTCCCAAGGTATTTCACCCATAACGGGAGAGATACACAACTGGGAGTCTTGTACTAAGCTGGTCGAAGAAACCATGCGCTGCATTCACCGGGCATGCAAAGCCTCATTGCCACAGAGGAGAGCATGGTCAGGTGAAAAGCAGGTATACTGGTGGAATGACCGAATTGCAGAGCTGCGAAGGGCCTGCCATAGAATGCGGAGACTCGCAACGCGCGCTCGTGGTAGACTTGAGGCGCTGACTAGAGCAGCAGCCTACAAAAGCGCTAAGAAACCACTTGGGGCCGAGATACAGAAAAGTAAACGGAACTGCTGGAAAGCGCTATGTGACGAAGTGGATCGCGATCCCTGGGGCAAGGGATACAAAATAGTGATGAAAAAGTTCCACACATCATCGCAAGCGATGGATGAAGCCCGAGTTAAGAATATGAGCAGATACAGTGTTCGTCGAGGAGCAAGCCGAGGCACCACTGTTTTCGACAGACGAGCTGAAGCTAGCGCTGCGAAGCATGAAATCCGTCAAGCCTCCAGGCCCAGATGGCATAGCAGTGGAGGCAATCAGGTTAGCAGCCCTGATCTACTGCTTAACATGTACAACAGCTGCCTTAGGGCCCGGGTCTTCCCAAGCCAATGGAAGAAGGCGAGACTGGTGCTTATACCCAAGGGCAAATTGGACCCAAACTCTCCTTCATCCTTCCGGCCACTCTGCATGCTAGACACAGCAGGCAAAATGATGGAGAGTCTGCTCAAAATACGCTTGACGTCAGCCATAGAAAGCGAGGGAGGCCTTCCACCCCGACAACATGGCTTCAGGAAGGGACACTAAACAATAGGAGCAATTGGCGAAGTAGTCGAGGCGGTACATAAGGCCGAAGAAGCCTGTCACCAGGCGCGGCCAATAGTGCTGTTAGTCACACTGGACGTCAAGAATGCCTTCAACTCGGCAAGATGGGACGACATGCTGGAGGCTTTGGAACGGTCATTCAAGGCTCCAACATACTTGCTAGATATGATCTGGGACTATCTCAGAGACCGTTGGCTTTTGTACGACACAACACAAGGTCAGAGAAAAAGACGTTTAAGCGGCGGAGCGGCACAGGGGTCTGTACTTGGCCCGGACCTCTGGAACGCCACGTATGGCAGTCTGTTGCGCACGGAAATGCCGGAGAGCGCCTTCCTTGTCGCCTTCGCGGACGACGTGGCGGCCGTCATAACAGCAAGAAACGCCCAGCTAGCACAGCTCAAGCTAAACCAAGTCATGCGTAACGTCAGTGGATGAATGAGCGATCACGGTCTGCAATTGGCTACAGTCAAAACGGAGATCGTGCTCCTCACCAGAAAACGGATCCCAACGATTATAAATATGATGGTCTGACCTCATATAAGTTGTATAAGTTAACTTAATCCAACATATCAAGCAGGAGACAACCCTCTTCAAAATTGTTTAAACTACTGCCTTCTGAAACCTCTTTCGTTTGGCACTCATATGGTGATATATATTATATATATATCTTAGCTAATTTCCTTAATTCAAATTGATTTAATTTTTTAAACAGGTTGCAACCCTCCTTTAGTTCGTGGAAAT